>NC_034414.1:44104720-44116761 GCF_002078875.1 Numida meleagris
TCCACATCACCTGGCAGCTACAGTGCAGGAAATCCAAGCCTTGGCCCAATACCTGTATGTACAGGTTACTGTTACTAACATGTCCAATTAAATGAGGATTATCAAAAGCTTTAGCCTATAGGATATAAATTCAAATACTGAAATATCACCCCATTCTTTATGAAGTGCTCAGTTATGCATGAGTAAAATAATACTATTAAAAATACCTAAACTAAAAGTAGTGAAAAATAATTGCTCGTGTCAAGGAAAACTTGAATTTTAAAGTAAAATGAAATAACAGGTAAACTATATTCATGCCCTGGAAAAAGGCATAGGGAATAAAAGGTTAACTCTGAAAAGCAAAGTAAAACTCAGTCCTAAAAAGTAAAATCTTTTCTTTAACTTGTTTGTAAAGTTAAGATTAAATGACTTTGTTTTGTTAGCTCACAACTAATGGAGTTCCTGCACATGACCACAGCAGAAGCATGGCAATAAAAATGCAAAAAAAAATCCTTAAAAAAAATATCAAACCATCATCAATGTTCTCAAGACAAGGTCCAAAGCAACAGTTTCAAATATGTATCTATGCTATATATCTGTATGTGCATATATATATAATGCTATTAATTTTAGAAATGCATAAACACAATTGTGCACAGTGGCCAGCTACTTTGAATAATTTCTACTGTCTTCATTTGTTTCCAATTTTCACCATTAAATGGAACAGAATATAGTACTATCTAAGATCCAGGAAGTAAGGACAACTCTGTTATGAACAAGTAATGACAGGACTTGAAGTATTTAGGTAACCCAAGAACTATCATTTATAAACACAACATTCTGCAGAAAATTTCAACATAGAAGAAAACAAATAATAATTACAAAAAAAAAAAGGGACGCACATTAATTCAGAGCCCATTCCACCATAAATTGACTTCAGTTCCACTGAAATAGACTATCTCACCATTTAATCTCTGCATAACAAATTTGATGTATCAAGTCTGACATCACTTAATGTGCTTAGAGAGCAACATCAGATCACTTTAGGTATCTGATATCTGATTCAATTATTATGTTTTTTGGTTAAACTCAAGTGTCTTGAGATGCACCAAAATACCTATGCTTTCGGTGCTCTATAATTTTGAGTTAATTACATAACAGCTAGCTTTGCTGCCTATGCCTACTGAACAGTCTCTTACTGCATTTGATACATGCAGTATCACATAATAGCTGTTGATGAAATTAGTCAACTTGGTACAAAAAAAAGACTTGAATCACAGGATCTGACACATCAGAGAAAGGGAAAGACACATTATTTCATCTTGTATATCTACTTACCAATGTATAATTTATCTCAGGGTATATTTTGAACTCTTTGTCTCCTGATTTTAAATGTCTCCGATAGTAATACTTTCATTGCTACTCTACAAAGCTTAGCAAATCTTTTTTAAAAGAAAGTTTACCAGAAGTGATGTTTAACTGAACTAAGAAATTATTTATGCACCTATTTATAAACTTCAGGTAGTAATAGATGTTAACAGTCTCACTGTATTGATTCCAGGTTGTGTTCTATTTTTTTTTCATGTATAAAAACATTAAGATTAAAAATATATTCATAACAAATAGATTTGGGCTCCAAATTACTCATGAGACTTTTGAAATTGCCAGCAGATTAACATCTGCTCTATTCCTTTAGTTTGGCTCTCCCCAAAGAGAACATAATTCAAAAACATAAATCATGATGAAAAAAATAACAATAAAGTGGTTCTGTTAGCATTATTGTAAATGCAATAAAACAGGGCATTAAAAAAAAGAGTTGGGAGAAAAAGTCAGAACCATGCTCCCAGACAGCAGACTGAAAATCTCTAGTCAAAAGCGCGCTTGTTAGAATACAGATGTGTTTTAAATCTGAAAAGTGACTTTGCCAAATGATGTATCTTAAGTCAGATACTTCTATGCAGAGCCCAAGGGATCTCTTGACAAATATCTAAAGCCTTGAAAGAACTGAAATTAAAAAGGCACCTAAATCATTAAAATATGTGAACTTTCAGTCTTTCACTTAATATAAAAATGCCTAAATTCTTAGGAATACCATTTTTTGCAGGTCCACTCAGAATAGCTTTCATCTCAACAACATTTCGTATTTCAATCCTTATCTCATATCAAAGTCCCCAAAATGCCCATGTTCCCTGAATGACAGGGTTTGGAAGTTTCATTACTATCTTATCTGACACAGTGATGAAAGCAAGATGAAAGCACAATACCCACATATCTCAACAGGAAGGGACTTGAATTCATCTCTTCTTCTCTTGAGAAAGTGCCTCCCACCACATTGGCAGAGGCTAGTAAAAAGTTAAGGGAGATGAGAGAACTGTAGCATGGAATAAATTATGCTTCAGAGCTCTCCTTGAAGGCCTAGGGCTTTAGGAAGAGTTCAAGATTCACTGAGCTAGAAGAGAAGCTCAGTGAGAGCCATAATTCCACATAGATGAGGTCCAGACATCGAAGAGAGAGAGAAGTCCTCAGAATTTATCACAGCACCATAACCAGTTTTAGAGGTAAAGCCAACGATTGCTTAATGTAAAGAACATAAAACAGCCCTGGGAGCAAGGGTTGAGCAAACCACTCTCCTCAGCTCAGTGACTCCACAATAGCCTGCAATAGATTTATAGCCCTTTCTCACTTACAGACTCCTTGATTTTTCTGTCTTTAAAATGGTACTGATTGCTTTTAACAGGAAAAGAACATTTCAACTCCACATAGAAATGGCTGATTAGGACACTTTTCTGTTCATTTTAAACCCTTCAGGTGGAGAACAGCCTTGAAATTAAGTATCTGAATGGCTGTTGTAATTGGTATGCTATTGAACGAAAGAGTAGCAATATTACCAGTGCTTGTGTCTGTAAGCTGCTGATCTTGAGGACATGCCAAATAGACATTAGATGCAGGGAGAGAATGACAGAACAGAATGGGTCAGTTTGATCATATAGTAAAGTCCAGAACAATGAGCTGGGCAATGACAGCCTTCTGCTGAGAAGTTGGGTGAAGTAGGAATGTGCATGAAAGAGGGCTGTAAGACAACTAGGCAATATGATAACAATAGGTTTTTATAGAAATAGCAGTAGCATTTTACAAAATTCTTTGCCAACAGATTTTATTGGATTTATTCTCCAGAATAAGAAAACCTATCCCCAAAACAAGCAAAACCTTCCAATATAAATATTTGTACATAAAGACTAGTACAAAAAATATCTGCAATATACTCATTCAATGTCAAAGGAAATAGCACAGACACAGCTGGTGTTGCTTCCAATACTTAGTGAGATTTGGCTCTATTTGTGGTCTCTAAAGAGGCAAGAAAGTCCTGATATGTCCTTTTTGGATTTGTATCCTCCCTTCAGAAGAAGCCACCTTGTCTGATCAGAAAGTTAAAGTTACACTTTGCATTTCAAAATACATACCATAGGTGGATCTTCTCAAAGCGTAAGCTTTTGTGAATCCCATCTAAGTGCCTGACTTTCCCCATAAACATGAAGCTTAAATGCATAACTCAGGCCTGCACACGCCATTCTGGGAACCATCTGAAACTAAAGCATCAGAATTACATTTCTCTGTGCACCGATTTCAAAGTCTTTGCTGCAGATAATGCTGAAGTCTCACCCTAGCTAACAACCAGCAGGTAAGGAGACGGCCTCTCTTACTGCACATCAGCAAAAGAGCTGGTAATTACATTCTCATTGCCAAGAATTTCACAGTTCAATACAATTATTTAATCCATTTGTGGAGGGAGGTTAACTATACAGTGACTCAATACCATGTTTGGTCCAACTGGATCTTTGAAAGAGATGATGTAACACAGGAAGAAAACAAAACTTACACAAACCAAATTCAGTCTAAAAAGATGAAAATTATAAAAAGATTAACTCCCCTCCACAAGAGGAAAAATTTCTGTGTGTAATTGAGAAAATCTAAACTGAAAGGCCATGAAGCTGAAAAAAAAATCTATATACTCTTACAGTGCTATTTATAATGAGGCACTTTTGAAAGGAAAGTGATGCTTTGAAAATCATGCTGTTATCTCTGATGAAAGATTTTCACTACAGAAAATGCTGGCTTAGAAACGGCAGGTTTATAGGGTAGGCAGCAATCATTCATTATGTCAAAGCAAAAGTTAATCCAAAATAACTTTCTCTGATAGTTGTATAGCCCATTTGAAACAAGTATTTGGGGCTTACTATAAAGCGAATTCTTGTCCACAGAGCAGAACCAGCAGCCTTATCTTAAACAAACAATATTTCTCTCACAACCTATCAAATAAAGTTTCTTGTACATGTAACAAGATAAAAACGGGATACTGTTTGTGATTGCAAACCAGCCTATTGCAGCAAAAAACTAGTACTGGTGACCCATGTTAAACTGAAAATAAACATATTATTTTACAATTCTTGTACAACATTATGCTTTGCTTTAAGCCACATTCAATTACAACAAGAAAAAACTCAAAGTATTTCAACATATTTCTTGCAAAAATCTTAAAGAGATTTCAGTAAATTATTCAGATATAAATAAATTATTCAAAAGCATAAAAGTCCATTTGATTTTTTGCTTCTTTAATACTTTTTTTTCTTCTGAGGACAAAACCATCTACTATGACAGGTGGCTCTTTATAGCAAAAACACCAAAACAGAAGTAGCAACAGCTGTGATGGAGGATATCAAAATCAAGAATATTAAGATGAAGCATCATTTGTATTTATAAAGATATGTTTATTTTGTGATAATGGATGCAATTAATAGCAGCATATGCTAGAGTGTTTGCAGAACCAGTAATTAATGTTGCATTAATTTCAATGGTTTATTAAATGCATTTGCAATGCTACATATTTTCAAAGCTGCCATAAAACACAGACCAACTTGATTAATAAATCAACAGCTTCAATCATATTTCTTCGTAACATAAATGTTACAAATACTTAAGCTAAGGCCTGATTTTAATAGCAATAACAGAAGAAAGTGCTTTGTGCTTCTAATTGAATAGTTAAGGCACTTAAAATTTTGATCATAGGGAATGAGTGGTAATTATTTATGTAAAGAACAGCTGTGAACTGGCATCATTAATGTTCATCGACCTAAATTTATGCTTGTAGCAATATGGCTGCTTTCAGTAAACTCTAAATTAAAGAAAAATACATTTAAATATGAAAGTAAGATCATGAAAAATTATACTGTACTGAGCTATAAATGACATATCCCCAGTGGAATAATTGAAGTCTTTTAAGTTTAACTCTTCAGCTCACAGGTAGCAGAGAGAGAATAATTAAACTCTTAGCCAGATAACAATAATTAAGACTTTGTCCTACAGTGCATTTATTAAATAGCCTCTCTAGTCTTTCCAAACATTAGTGAATGAACTGGAACACACTGGGAGGTAAAGTATGTTAGTAAAGACTAGTTCCATCGTATGAATGAGAAAATTCAGGCACAAATGGAGGGCAGGGTGGTCTGAAAGTGAATTATCTTGATAAATGGCTACAAGTGTCTACAAAACAGTGTAACTTCCAGTGCCTTGACATTTATTGGGTGTGCAAAATAAGTGTAATCCACAATTGTATTGATATTCTGTGGAAGTTGAAATCAGATCCTGCTGTAAATGAGTGTATTTCTCAAAAGGGATATTTGCATTTTATGATGTAAGTGATTTATGTTGCACATTGGTGGGGTTTTTTTTTTCTTTTTTTGGGGGGGAAAGTGGTGAGGGTTGTTTTTGGTGGTAGTTTTTTTGCTTTTTTTTCTGAAGAACGAAAAGACTCCTGTCAGCTTTTGCCATTTCATGTTAGAGAATGTGTCCTCAACTACAAACTCTATGCAGAAATCTCTACAAAAATAATGTTTACCACAAAAGATACGAGCTGCATACTATGCATTATGGCTTTGAGTATCAACTACAATGCAAACAAGAGTTTGGGAATACATTATAAAGGGTAAGTTGCCCTCTGCCAATAAGTCACACCTCCATCTTGTCACACTGAATTGTCTGCTAAGGGCAGTCATAATACCCTCCCTTCAAACAGAAGTTAAAAGTAGTTGGAACATAACCTGAAGAATCAGAAGAAACCCCTTTCCCTGAATGCACAAAAAAAACCCCTATTAATCAGGACACACTACTTAGGCTACCTACATGGCTGCATTTTGTACCTTGCATTTGGCTCCACCACCTCAGCGGTGCCCATTCTCTCCAGGCTGTGCAAAGAGAACTAATAGTTTCATTCTTTTTGGCTGCCCATTCATCATGAGGTCAGGGTAGGTTTTTGCCCAAATCAAAATTAATAGATAACTTCTCCAAAATATTTTTCATAGGAATTGCTTCAGTTTTGTTCAGGCTCTATATAACTACATCTGGAAAGCAGGTATTACTTCAACAGCAGAACCGGCACTGAAACTCCTGATTGAGAATCTTACATCCACATTCACAGATTGTACGTTTTTACTTCTCTCTGCAGGTCTAAGTTCCATAAGCTTTAACTGGTTTCTGTAATTCCATAGAAAATGCCCATTCACACTTGGCACCTTAAAAAGGGCAAAGTTCTGAACATACAGTGCCGAGGCAAGTCCACGTGCAGTGAATTTCCATCCATTAGCAGATATCCTGAGCTCATTCTCCATACAGTGCAGTCAAGCAAGTATTTAACCAGAGAATGTTTAACATTCCTTACAGCAGGGCGCCGCGGCACATCCTTGTCCTGGTGTAGCCCAAGTCTTCAGAGCTTCCATACATAGGCAGTAAGGAGTGGAGTTTTGACTGTTATGCATTATAGAGCAGAAAAAGAGAAGTTTGAGTTTCTCTGTGTCCAGTCTGATAGAGTTGTGGTGGCTTATGAGTTCAAAATTATTTCATTCTAAGAGGAAGCATCTCTTGGCTAAGATTGTGCAGCTGGGGAACCATTTTCTGATTAAGAGCTGTAATAACTCACAGTAAGCACTTTCTTACTCCCAGGGAGTAAGAACAAAGAGATTTATGATTTTTTTTTTCTCAGCAAGACATTTCTGTCATAGAAAAGGTCTTTTTTCTTATTAAATTTCTTGAAGGTTGTGAGGGCTTACAATTCAGAAGCATCAATGACTCAGGAATTTTAACTGGGAAAATTTAATATACACATATTTGACAAAATTATTTATACACTGGACTTATTGTTTTTATTTTTTACTTTTGGTGAGGCATAAAGCAGCAATGTATTGAATTTTATGTTAACATGCACAAATTGAAGTAAAAGAAAACCCCGGCATTATAGTTGCATAGTGACTACCAGATACTTCCCTACCAGAAATAATTCAGGCAGATAGCAGACATGACACGAGTGGTGCCCCCAACTTTTGCCTTGCCGGCAGTCAGCATATTTGAGCATATTTTAGATTAATTGACAGGATTGTATATGCTCAAGACCTCAACCTAAGAAATGCAACTTGACCACTAAATTCAGCAATAAGACAGACAGGTTTTGTTAGCATAAAGACAAAGCAAGTTTTTTTAATACAGTTAATTATGGAAAGAAACACAATGAACATGTGAAAGAAAAGTTTTTGGATTTTATTCATCTCTTCAGTTTTCAGACTTCTTTGCTTTTGACTGTGTACTTTTCCAACTACATACAACATTGTACAATATCCTACAACATAAAATTCATGTTGCCAATTAGAATTCATGCAATGTTTGAACAAGTAATACATTAGCCGTGGACTTCTCTGTATAAATATTTAACATTTCTCTGTTCTCTCGGCAACTAAATGTCAATGAAATCATAACATTTCTCAGATTGTTCAAATTACAGCATTATGTATATAAAATGTCCATTCTATGGTGGTTTATGGAAAAGTACTGTTATTTGTTATTATAATCATGACTCTGCATTAGTATGGAGTTCATTGGAATAAATATAGATATTTCAACAGAAATTGCTGAACCAATCAGACATTTCAGGGTTACTATGGGAGGCCAGATTACAGCGCTCTGTAAGCAATCTGTAAATCATTTGAGATGAGCCAGGCCCCTGATAAAGGAGCAACCAACAAGACCTGGCACTTCTTTCATGTCCTTGTTGAAGAATTTGAAAGGAAGGTCAGCAGGGAGAGGGAGGTGGTGGTCCCCCTCTACTCGGCTCTTGTGAGGCCCCATCTGGAGTACTGTGTCCAGGCCTGGGGCCCCCAGCACAAAAAGGACGTGGAGCTCTTGGAACGAGTGCAGAGGAGGGCGACCAAGATGATCAGAGGGCTGGAGCACCTCTCCTACGAAGAAAGGTTGATGGAACTGGGCTTGTTTAGTTTGGAGAAGAGAAGGCTCCGGGGAGACCTCATTGTGGCCTTCCAATACTTGAAGGGAGCGTATAAACAGGAGGGGGATCAATTGTTTGTGAGGGTGGATAGCGATAGGACAAGGGGGAATGGTTTTAAGCTGAGACAGGGGAGATTTAGGTTAGATATTAGGAGGAAGTTTTTCACACAGAGGGTGGTGACACACTGGAACAGGTTGCCCAGGGGGGTTGTGGATGCCCCGTCCCTGAAGGCATTCAAGGCCAGACTGGATGTGGCTCTGGGCAGCCTGGTCTAGTGGTTGGCGACCCTGCACTTGGCAGGGGGGTTGAGACTCGATGATCTTTGAGGTCCTTTTCAACCCAGGCCATTCTATGATTCTATGATTCTATGATTCTATGATTCTATGAAGGGCCTGAGCACCTGAGGGATGCACAAATGAATGGATTATGTGCTCTGTGCCTATGCCATCATGTTTTCATTAATATCTTGTGATAAAAGTGTGGCTGAAGGAGAACCTCCCATATTACCCAGATTTTCCCTGTGATTAAAGCATGGGTATTGAACTGAATAATGAATTTTCTTAGGCAAATTAATGGACATATTTATTCTACAGCCAAGCCTCTTAAAGCCTGCATTGGATTTAACTCTCCAGGAGCCTGGTCCAGATAGTTAATCTAAAGGCAACTGAAAAAAGTCTGTTAGACTTCTAGAAAACTTAAAGAAGATTTCTGATTGACTTATCCCACAGAACTTCTAGAAAATTTGGGCATGAATTAGACATGGCTCTGAAAGTCCTGTAAATATGAATATGAGTTGGGCAACCTGAATGACTTTTTCACACATACTTATAGTGTATGTGTATTTCCAACATACACTAGTTTGGTTACGGTGGGAGTACAAGGATAGGTGATAAGTGAAGGCACAGGGTGTTGCTCATAAATCTTCCTCTTCAATAGTAGCTAATTCTCTTCTTTTTCAAAGAGAGTGTTTCCTTTTCTGTTTCTGTTTGAAATATGTAATTGTATTTCTGTTCTCTTATGTAGATTAGTTCTTTATTGTGTAGGAGCACTCGGCTGCCCTGTTTTAACAGCTTCTTATTAGGCATTTCAAAGTTTTCCATGAGCCTCTGCCACTGATGCTATATTGCTTTTTTTCTTGCATTTTCTTCCCTTATGCCTCTGTTTCCCTTGTTTGGGAGCCATTGCTGCACGTTATTTAAACTGAACTACTCTTAGGTAATAATATTCATTAATATTCAACTATTCATCCCATTCTTCCCTTCTCTTCCTGGCTTGGCAACTAAAGCAATAAAAAAAAAAAAAAAAGGGAACAACTCAGATGGAGCAAGAAGCAATTTAAAATACTTTCTGATTTCCTAAAGAGCATCTTTATCACTGTTGTTCTCCCATACATACTATAAACACTTTATTACCCAAGGGTCCGTTTCTTTTTCAGAAAGAAGAGTCAAAAAAAGCCAGAACTAGTTTCACCAGAGTTCTGGTTATCTGGCAAACAAACAAATAAATACCTAAATCAAATCCATTTTTTTTTGTCTGACTAAAGCTGAATAGCTTATTTCTGCAGAGTAATAGTGTCCAACTTTTATTTCTGCAAAGATTTTTTTTTCAGATACAAATCTTAGGTAGTTACTGAGTAGTTAAAGAGGAAAAGTTCTCTTAACACTTAAGTTTCTGTGAAAGATCAGACTATTATTTTTGTCTGTGTTCAGAAAAAGCAAAGACTTATTTTTTTTGTCACAGTTCAATATCCTTGCAGTATGTTCAATCTTTAGAAAGCTCTTATATCTCACAAAAATACCATTTGTTTACTGGCACAAAGTAGAGAATTTATTCAACGCAAGCAAATGACTGGCTGTTTTAGTTAAGAGGAACTAGAGATAATGTATTGTCAAAGTATTTGACAGTTGTATTAATAATTCATACTTTTGCTTTCAAAAGCATTGACAATCTCTACAACACCATGTGAATCATTCTTCGGTTTCTTACTATGACACTAGATATGCTAACATCTAAACACTCTGAGGTGGAAAGTAGCAAATCACAGAGTTCTAAATCAACTCGGTTTTGACCTTTTTCATTGCAACATCGTCTCTTTCAGAAGATCATTCTTCTTTCAGTCCCTAAGCTTTGCTTTTACCCTTGAGGGATATGCATAGTACACTCAAGAGAAACAGTACATAACATAGTTGTTTTTATAAGCCATTAACATACTGTGTTATTGTCTGTGTCTGATTCTGTATCATAGGTGAATGTATAATTTTCACACAAGTGACAATCTACTAATTATCCAAATCAAAACAAGTGCGTATTTTACAATTATTCTGACATGGTTTTTTTTCAGTACTTGGGTTTATTTTATTTGTGATAAGAATCAGATATTATTTAAACTTAATGCAGAGTGCCACAATAATACAATAACAAAATAGAAATGTTGATCAAATTTCTGACTACATTAACAATAAAAGATGCATAAGATTATTCTACATAAACAAAAAATTTTGCTGCAGCATTCCCTGGAAAAAGAATACCTTTCCATGAAATTGTTATAGCTTTTATCTTCAAGATGCAAATCTAAACAACTTTTAAAATTTCTTAAGAGGCTATTTTTAGAAAATGGCAATCTGTAGTGAATGCAGATGTTCTGCTCTGTCACATAATTTCTCACTTCATCTAAGTAAAAATTCTTTAGAATATCATAATATATTCTCAGATCAAGGCTGAAACACTTGCCTTCAATTCTGGTTTAATTCCTTTGAAGAAAAGTAATGTTTTCTCAGAGATTAATTTATTCTCTATTTCAAGAAAAGTCACATTAAGTCAAATCAGGACAAAATTGTTAAGTACCTGCACACATCAAAAGGGCTCTGTGCAGTACGTGAGAAAACATTAACAGTTATTTTTCTTCTGGATTGTGTTACAGAAAAGATGATGCTTCAGATTAGCTGTGAACCTAGAGAAAAAAAAGATGACTGGGCCTTGATTTTTTAATATTTTTGTTTCATCATGTATTAATTTTTTCTAATAGGTTATGTGATATGAAGATGAAGAAGTATGAGGTAAATACAGTTATTGAAGTTTATTTTTATTTTTATGAAAACTATGTTTCATCAGTTTTCTTTACTAAACTGAAAAATATTTATAGCAATTCATCACTTAATATATTTATTCTATACTGGTAGAGTAAGAGATAGTTTTTTTTAGGTTTGACATTTCCATTTAACACATAATTTCCTTTAGCAAGAGGGAATGGTTTTACATCTCTTTCCAGACCACCTACTTACTATTACAAAGGCATAATGGGATTCTTATGCAAAGAAAGAAACATCCTGGGCAGCAGAAAAGTGAAGCACTGCAGATATGCACAAAAGCATGCAATTATTTTCGGAAGGGTACAGTTATTTTTCTGGCAATACTGAACAGAAAGAGGACAAAGACTATAATTCAGCAAGATTGTTGTACATTATCTGGAAATAAATGTACAAGTAGCTTTCTTATTTTGTATTTTCAGCCTATTGCTTTCTCTATCATGAAAGTGCATTATTTCCTTCTTTTCCTTCAGAATCCGTATTCATCAATTTCACATTCTCTTGTTAAGTCTACTGTATCACTGAGAGACCATTTTCTTATTCCAAATTGTTTACTGAGTTCACTCCTTTTGCAGTAGGCTGGCCCCAGCCACTGACCCCAGCAAGAAAAACTTGTAAGTCAAAATAAATACATTTTAATAATAAGGGAA
>NC_034414.1:44117041-44169056 GCF_002078875.1 Numida meleagris
AAAAGAAAAGAAAAGAAAAGAAAAGAAAAGAAAAGAAAAGAAAAGAAAAGAAAAGAAAAGAAAAGAAAAGAAAAGAAAAGAAAAGAAAAGAAAAGTCTCTGAGCAGCGGCTACTCTGTTAAAACTACACCCTTGGTTTTGTTGCTGAGCATGATGTTGTGCAGCATGGAATATTCTTTTCATCAGCTGACCTCAAGTGACAGAAAGGCAGAATGAGAAGCAAAGAAGCCACTGGGGCTGTGCAAGCACTGTTCAACAACACTTAAACATTGCTATGTTATTAAAACTGTTGTAGTCGTAAATCTAATGCAGCACAATATGGGCTCCTACAAATAAAAGAAACTCCATCCCAGCCAGACCCAGCATACTTTGCCAGCAGTGTGCGCTTGTAGCCCGGAAGGCCAACTATGTTCTGGGCTGCATTAAAGGAGGAGTGGCCAGCAGGGAGAGGGAGGTGATTGTCCCCCTCTCCTTGGCTCTTGTGAGGCCCCATCTGGAGTACTCCATCCAGGCCTGGGACCCTCAGCACAAGAAAGACGTGGAGCTCTTGGAACGAGTGCAGAGGAGGGCGACCAAGATGATCAGAGGGCTGGAGCACCTCTCCTACGAAGAAAGGTTGAGGGAACTGTTGTTTAGTTTGGAGAAAAGAAGGCTCCAGGGGTTTTGTGGCCTTCCAATACTTGAAGGGAGCGTATAAACAGGAGGGGGTATGACTGCTTACATGGGTGGATAGTGATAGGACAAGGGGAATGATTTTAAACTAAGATAGGGTGGGTTTAGGTTAGATATTAGGAGGAAGTTTTTTACTCAGAGGGTGGTGACACACTGGAACAGGTTGCCCAAGGAGGTTGTAGATGCCCTGTCCCTGGAGGCATTCAAGGCCAGACTGGATGTGGCTTTGGGCAGCCTGGTCTAGTGGTTGGCGACCCTGCACTCAGCAGGGGTGTTGAAACTCAATGATCTTTGAGGTCTTTTTCAACCCAGGCCATTCTATCATTCTATGATTCTGTGATACTATTTCATTATATATAAAACCCAATGACACTGATGATTTCTTCCTTTTTTTATCGTGAATTTTTATCAAAGGAGGAAATTAAAAAGACTGTTACGTATTTTAGTAACTTGGCGTATATAGACATGATTTAAAGCTATCCCTCTCCAGCTTGAAATCCATGTCCCTTTAAGTCATTCTTGCTTAGACTAACATCCCTTGCAAAAAATTCTATAGAGAATAACAATCTCCAACCATATTTGTACTATATCACGAACCGCCAGAAGCCACCCCTGGATGTTACACTTAACTTCTAGTATAAAAATTTGCTTTGTGGAGATGCTATATCAAATGAACCATGAAGTATCACGTTCTTGAGGAGTAAAGGAACATTTCCTGGTTCTTTCTGTTACACAACCACTAAAGATAAAGAAGAAACAGCAGAATAGTCTTTAATTGATTCAAAGCTGTGTTTATAACTAGGAAAACAACTGTTATTTTGTGATTTTGGAAGTCATCCAGGAACTGAAGACTGAATGTTAAGACCGTTGAAGAGTAAAATGTTGTCACAGATCTTCACAACATAGACTCTAACAGTGGCAAAAACAAACTGTGTTCAACTGATATAACCCAGAGTGTGAAAAGCAAAATTGTTCAAATGCCAATTAGAAGATCAAAAGTTACTCTAAGTAAAAAGGTTTTCTTTTTTTCTTTTTTTTTTTTCAATAAGACTGCAGTGTGCTACTAGAAAATAAGCATAAGGTTTAAAATCTACTTTGTTGAACAGGGGATTTCTCATATTTCTAAATTTAACTTGTAGCAGTTGGTACTAAGGAAAATGTATTACAGTTGTGCTCCTGCTAAGAAACACAGTTGTAAATGCAAAAGAATATTTTACCAATTAACTATGATAAATTAACAATATTGTCCATCACAGAATGAAGGTGATAAAGCAAACATAAGAAATTTTTAGGAAGTTTTGTTTAACTAAAGCACTTGTGTTCTTTACAAATTTCTATTTATTTTCTGTTGAAATTTAGCCATATGTATGCATGTTGGATTGTTATCCTTCCAATATCTGAAAAAAATTTACTAGTAGTGAGTTTATAGAAACATACCAGCTCGATTCTTATAGTTACTTCTTACTTGATAGATAGAGATGAGCCTGGGAAGGAAAAATACAAATCTCAATCAAGAATTAAAAATTATCTTCCACTGGAACTGTCGCAATGTATACCACCACCTGAAATTATCTTCATAGAATCATACAATGATAGAATTCTTACAGTTGGAAGGGACCTCTGAAGGCCATCTAGTCCAATTCCCCTTCAATGACCAGGGACATCCACAGCTAGATCAGGTTGCTCAGGACCTTATCCAGACTTGCCTTGAAATTCTCCAGGAATGGGGCAGCAACCACATCACTGGGCAACCTGTTGCCCACCACCTTCACTGTAAAAGATTTTTTCCTTATATCTAACCTAAATCTACCCTCTTTGATCTTGAAACCATCTTCCCTTGTTCTATCACCACAAACCCTGCTAAAAAGTCTGTCCCCTTCTTTCCATTAGCTCCCCTTTAGATACTGAAAGACTGCTAACAGGTCATGGTTTTGAATGATGAATTTAATTATTAAAAGATAGGATGTCAGACTTTCTGTCTATTAACATTCAAAGTATGAAGCTCCTCAAGGTAAATGTTGCGAGTCATTTATCAGCATGAAAAATCTGTGTGTTTATCCATTAAGTTCTGCGCTGCAAAAGCACAGTGACCACTTAGGGAAGACTATGACTCCCAGCCTCCATGTTAGGAGGTTGTTTCTATTTCTATTGTAACTTAGAGATGAAGTTTGATTTTGTTTTTCTGAGTTGGTATCATTTCCCTGTTGTCATGAATCACTTATTACATAATATGACCATATATCAACCTTCTAAGTATACTTTGAGAAAGCTTATAGTGGTCTTGTTGAAAAGGCATTCAGTGTGCTGATAAGGTAAGCAATTACTCCTCAATCCCAAAGAAATGAGAAAAAAAACCAAACATCTGTTGGTGTGTTTTTTCAACTAGATGACTTTTCAGAATTTTAAAAGCCTACCCGAGTCTAGGGGAAAGCTGCTATGTGGCTCACATAAAAAAAAGAGTGTATTCCTTCTTGGTACTTTGTCTTACAGCACTTAATATCAGTTTGACTGTACAATCCTACTCGTTAACAGATATACTTTAGGAAGCTTTTTTACTATTTAGAATCATAATAAGTACTTTAAACACCAATATGCCAGAGGCTGATGCCTGACTGTACACTGATGAGAAAGTTAATGGTTTAAAAAGCAATAACTCAGTGATTAAGTCATCTCCTTTGGCCTAAATACTGCAAAGTCTACTTCCTGCTCACAGGATGATCTTTGTGTCCCAATGGAATTTCTTTCATTTCCAATAGTGAGCTATTAGCCATAATACTTTCTAATATGAATTGCATTGCAAAATAATACGTTTTGAAAATACTGCATTTCTAAATATTATGCATGAGTAAAGATCATTTTCTCCGAATGGTCTTCACGGCATAGAAAATACTGTAAAATTCCACAGATAGCTTCCTGCTCCAATTTTCCAACCAAATTGGACAAATCAGGCAACTTTGAGAAAGCATCATCTATGACTCTGGAGTTTACGTAAGTATTGGCTGGTAGCATTATTTTGGAGTGCATGAAATTTATTTCTCTCTGAGAAATAAGATTAGTTTTGTTTGTCCTCATCGGTGTCGCTAAGAGCAGTACAAGCATTAAATAACAAACTTAAGTTCCATAGCCATGTTCTCATCTTGCCAAGATTTAAACATGGGATGACAAAGATTTCTGGCACAAATCCAAATGGAGAGATGAAACTGAAAGGAATAAAAGGAACATTTCTTTGAGATAAATTAACTCTTTCTTTAATCTCAGCCTTATGACTTCTTACATAAGTATCCTCACAAATATTGACAATTTGCAAAGGAAGTAAAGAACTTCAGAGTCAAAAGGTAATGTCGTTCTTCAAAATAAGACCTACCCACCATGCAAGGTATTTGTGATTTACCCAACTTTTCCCAAATTCCTTTACATTTACCTAAATATTTTTGTTTCTTTTTTTCAGGAAAGAACTTTGAAATCCACTGACTTGACAGACAAATATATTGGTTAACACTACATGTACATTCCGTGGACTCTCGATAGGAATGTGCTTTTTTGTCTTTTTGAATGTTGTCATTAGAATTAAGGGAGATAAATAAAAAAAAAAAATGGAATGGAAAATTGCTGCAATATAGGAGGAAGTATTGTTCCTAAAGCATTAGGCAAAACCCTTTTCAGTTTACAACTAATTCTTACTTGTGATAAGGGTAGCAAATCTTTTAGTTCTTCATGACCTCTGCCTTACAGAATAGCCTTATTAATTCCTAATTCCTGTGCCAAAAAATCACTACAATTATCCCCCCAAAAAAGAACTGGAAGCTTTTCAATGCCATTGGTTTTCTCTTGAAGATAGACATATGCTTCATGCTCATCTCTATCTTCCACCACACTCTGTGCTTCCTCACAGACCAATTCAAATGTAATTTGACACTGCACACCAGACTCCGTTTTTCTCCCTGTACCAAGCACAGAATTAGGTAACTAAATCAAGTTATTGTTACTGTGAAGCAGTTTTCTTTCTTATTAAGCTTGTCAGGGACCTTTCTGTCTTTGAAGTCAGTAATTATCTTCCCAAAAAACCCAAGAGCTCTAATCTGCTCCTCAAATGGTTTTTTAATCCCTTGGTATTGGAAGATCTCTCCAACACTTACTCATAAATTTGCTTCTGAGATGTGGGAAACTAGTAAGAGCTTGTATATGAAAGATTTGCATTTTATCTCCAGCTGCTGCTCCAGATGATGAACGTAACGCCCTATCTACTAGCCCTGTACAGATGTGTCATGCATCTATGTCATATCAAAGGCAGGAAGTATTTTTAGACACTTGAATCACATTCATTCTATGGCAAATATATTTATTTTAAAAGTTTGATCCTGCATTTTAATTAATTTTCTTCTGGTATTAGGGGGACACTGACATCAGAGGTGCTGATCCTTTTTCTCTATTTGGAAACCTGGCTGAAAAATGTTCAAAAAATATTACTACGAAGGTTTCGTTGTAATAATTGACTCACAGTTATTTTCTCACAAAGACAAAAGGTATACAATTGCACTCTATTCTACTTTGTCACTCCTCTGAACCCAAAATAAGCCAGTAAGGTCCAGGCAGATGTCAAAGAATCAGCATGATTCATTGATGATTATTGATTTTGTATAGATGTTGTATGTTGGCCTACATACAACGTGCTCGCTGCTGTATTACAGCCAGACTCATTCTGCACTTATTTTAGGCATAATTTTAGTTCAGAAAAGTTTAGTTAGTAAATGCATCTGTGTAAATACACACAGTGCACAAGTCTTGAAAATGACCAAAAAATTAATAAAGTCATAATAAAATATGTTGACATTGAAAAATAAAATTTAGGTCAAATATCTGCCACAGTTTTTAGAGTCTTTGGGATTTATTCATTACATTGAGCTCCTAACTAAAAGAGGTCACACAGTGATGATGAAATATCTGTCCAAGCAAAATGGAAGATCATTTCAAAAATGAGTAAAGGAGCTTTTTTAATTATTAGAGCTCCTCAGGATTTATCAGGGCAAAATTCATTCAGATGTAATATATTATACAGTGTTTCTTCATCGTGACACACAACATGAAGAATGTTTTATCTCCACAGATGATAAAGTCTACTGCCATCAAATGAAAGTGCAGTTTTGCTATCAACACAAACACTTTCACCAGCACCATCCTGCCGTGCCTCTAGCTTGTTCTCCTTTCACTCAGCATTTCTGCCAAGTTTTTGCTCAGAGTTCCAAAACAGTTATAAACTAAACTTCTCTAATCGCTACCCCAACTCAAGCCCTCAAAGTACGGACCTCAGAATAACAATTCCAAGAAAAGATGCAACATTGCTGGCAAAAGAGGCATGCAGCACGTTCCTTAAGGTCTGTATTTCAGATAAGTCAAATTTTCTTTGTACTTCAGGTTTAGCTTTCTCCTTTACAACAATAATAAGCTAATTAGCTTGAATAAAGCAGTCAGCCTGGCCTCTAGCTATTACTTTTTCCTCTATGTCATAACACTACACAACTGTTAAATAGAAAACATTTGTAATTTACCTACTCTTTGGCAACAAATATGGGCTCTGCTGGCAATAAACAAACTTTTGATATTAACAGCCAGCATCTTCAGTATTGTGCCAATAGGTGGTAATCAGTTTACTACACCCTATTGCCTGATTATCACAACCAAAGTATCAGCAGCTATTTTTGGATAGTACAGCATTACATGATTTTCAGTAACATACATTTCAAAGAGAAACTTGTGTGCTGCAGGAAACACACCGTAGTTTACCAAACGAAGCTCTTCTGCCATTACTACTAAGACAATAACTTTTTTTTTTAATAGTGTTCAGGGAAATTACATTTTATTAGTGTTTAATTTTATGAAGTTATTTATTTAATTAATTATTTTGGTTTAATTATTTATTTATTGAATTTTCCGTATACACAACATTACCTCTTTTTGTTCATCCAGGTGTGCAATGAAAATGCAAACATTAACTACATATTGTTCATATAAATTTGCAGACCCAGGGTATAAGAATAGATTTCATATATACACATAAAAATACAAGCTTTTGAATGCTTATCTGATCCAAACCAAGAATTCTTTGCTAGATTCTTTTTTGTGTGTGTTTTCGGTCTGCTGGAAACAGGTATAGTCACTGCTAACATTTTGTGCTGCATGGAATAAAGATGTTTTTCAAAGGTAATTTTTTTTTATTGATTGACTTCTAGTTTCTGTATAATCATTTGTATCTTTCCTGCAAGAAGTATTTAAAGAAAAGAAAGAGAGCTCTGCCCAATTCATTTCCAGAAAACTGGGCACAGCTCTCACAATTTGCATTGTAATTACTTATGAAAAAGAAATGCAATTCATTTTGTTACTGTAACTCATTTGTCAGATATAATTAAAATGACCTCAGGTGGCAGGTTAAAATAACACCACTGAATCAAGCAAAAACCAAAACTTTTCAGAAAACAGAATATTCAGTTAATTTTAGTGCAGAAGAAAACATAGATACACTTCTTACACATCTCCTGCAAATAGACAAGATACAATGATAGTAAGCTGTACCTACTCAGGAGCTAAGAATGAAGGCAATAAAATAATGCATGTTTTAGAATAAATTCATTCATAGTGTAACTTTGCTGGAATTAAACTAGCAATGAATCTGATTCCATCTCTTCAGAAAATACTATGAAGGATGTTGTATATATAAGACAGCTAGGATTCAAAGGATTCTTGAAACAAAACATTGATTCTCTTCCATGAAGAATGTGTAACTTCACAGCACTGTAGGCCATTACTTATGCACAAATGCATACCTTTTAGATGAACAGAACTATTGAAATCACCAGATCTGCTTGTGTGAGAGGTATTTTTATGCATGGCTTTTTTATAAGAGAGTGGACATATGCTGTGTTGCCTCTCTCATACAGCTCTGGTGGAGACCACTTGGAAAACTCAGAAAACACAGCTCCAGAAAGTAAAACTTTTGCTACCACATTAAAGCAATCTGCACGTTAGAAGCATCTAAATACTTCTTCTCGTGTCAGCTCACAATGGTTTGTGAATGATTCTCTCCCTATTCAGTGATAACATAATTTTTCATTTCCTTGTTATTTAGAAAACAACTTATTTGTGCTCAGTGCACTGTTTATTTAAACATAAGGGAGGGAAATAATAATTATATATATATGTTCTGTATAAGAAATATCCACTATATTCCTGTTTATGACTTAAAAATTGAATTTTTATCTGGTGAATATATGGAATGCAGAGAAGACCACATTAAAGTAATATTATCCACACTAATATGTTCTGAAACTCTAATAAAGAGACACTCTTATGGAAAAGGTAACAGTAAATGCCAATTTTATAACACTCCAGGAAACCTCCACTGGAATTTATGTCAAGTTCTACTGCCATGATCTTCAAATCAACTATCGAACAATTAAAGCTCTCCTTCTCATACATTCCTTTTGTGAGCAAATACTAGCCATGACTGACTAGGGCCAAAAGTTTACATTATACCAAAAGCCAAAGTTAATATCACTAGTGATCACGGAGATCCTAAGTTCCCTCGATCTTTGCTGATTTCTCAGAACAGACTGCATTCCAAGTACTCTTTGGTAGAACTCAGTGCTTGAAGAACTCAAGGCTGAAGCACTTGTTTGTTCTCTCATAGGCCCATCTGTTAGGTGGGTGTCATGCTTTTTTAGGAAGCATTATGGCAGTCGTATCTGAGTTTAAGTACCAGCCAAGGATGAGCCTTATAGGTGCGTGTTGCAAAGAATGTCAGTGCCATCTTTTGTAAAAAGTTCTCATGCATTTACAAGGGAATGAATCACACTACTTGCCAATAGCAAGATTTAGAATTGCCATTTTTAGCCTCCTAGGGCAAGACATTTTGTGAGAAAGGTGAGCCTGTGTAGTGAAGGCCTTTGGAGCTATCACTTGAAACAGCTGATATGTTTAAACCCTTAAACAGCTGTCACCACATCTTAGAGAATTACAAAAAAGGGCTTGCTGGAATATTATATCAGTGCTCAGAAAGAATCTGTTAGCTTAAAATTGACTGGACTGGAAGAATAAGAAACCTTGTTTAAATATCAATCTGAAACAAAAACTGTTTATGATGTGCAACTTTTGTATCACAAGTTGTTAACAATGTGACAATGAAAAAATACACACGAAATCAATAGGATGTCTACAGGTGCAATCAATAGGAAAGAGACTGTGGAGATGAAGGAAAGAAAGCCTTGTGGGCAGGTAGGGATTTTTTAGCTTTCTTCTGAAAATTATTTGTTCAGAAGCTGCCTGCTCCCCAGCAGCCTTTTATGACGCTCACAGCAGGTGTTTCATCTTAACAGCTGTGCTAGCCGTTTTATTTTCTTCCCTTACTGTACTCACATTCTGCTTTGTCATCAGTTCAATGTCATTCATTACTGAGAAAATTCTTTCAACCAGCACATTACTGCCTGGAAAGAAATGCCAATGCAAATCTAGAGAACACTGAAGAGTGTGAAAACTAAAAAATGGATTTATTTTATTAGGTGAAAATCTCTCAGTATCCTTCTTGTACAAACGTCTTCTACCCTTCTGCCAGTTCATCTTGCAACTTCATTTTACCCTTTAATGCATCATTTATAACACTTTCCCTAGCAATTAAAATCACTGAGAATTTTCACCTTCCCATTACAGAATACGTTAAAAAGTCCCAATCAGCAGAACACATCTTTTCAAGGAGTATGGTCATGAATATCGTCACAGTTCAGGATCTTCTTCTCTATGTACTGTGGGGCTTTATTTCTATTATTGGTATTGATGCTGAAACACAGTAACACTGGGGAAGGCTTCATACCCTGAAATGAGTTAGTTTCCTGGATTTAATTCATCAGAGGTGTTTGATCCTGGCAGGGGTCTTTCTCTTGCTGATGCACTGAAGTAAAACCATGCACTTACTCTGTGAATCTCCATTTGGTGTAGTACAGCATGAGGCAAAGCACTGGGCTATGTTCAGAGCCATATTGGCTAGAAAGATGAAGGTGACTCAAGGTGACCCAAGGAGAATGTGTACTGTTAAAAAAATACACCCTTTCTGCTACATTTTCAACATTCCTAATCAGTACTGATAATTCACTGAATGAACTTTAACAGGCTTATCTATCAACTCTGTATACCAGTAAATCCATAAAAATTGGTGTCATTTTGATAGACTGCTTAGAGGAAAAGGTATTCTCTCTGCTTCGTATTTTTATAAGAAGGGAGGTTCCCAAGTATCTCTGCAAAAAAAAACAGAGGATTAAGTAGCAAATTACACTTGTGTAAATAAACCACACAGTTAAATGATTAAATGTGCAGATGTTAGTTTATATTTATGAAGAATACAGCAGAATAGCAGAAGTTCAGGTGGTATAAGAATATGTTGGAAAACAAGTCAGAAATTGCATCTTATCACTTCTTTCTAGAACATTTCTTTATCAAAGAAACAGCTAGCCAAAAGGACAATAGTTTATTTTGAATAAGAAAGGCAGAAATCTAATCACAATTATATAACAAAGTTGGTAAGGAATCACTCAGCAGAGCAAACTCTTAGAAGGGAAAATATACTGGCTTGAACTCATAAAGAAGGCATACTTGTTTTAATTTATCTTCAACAAGTGTGGGGAAAAAAAGTTCACAATATCAATGCTCTGAGTTTTCTATTCTGCTCAGGCTCACCTCTCACATTCTTCAACCCAGCCTGGCCTCCACAAAGCCTTTCTGCTCTCTGTTACTCTTGCTGAGAGAACATGATGGTACAAGTTTCTGAAACACCCTTTCCTAAATCCTATTAGCTATCAGTTAGTCACACACCATATAAGAGGAAATGGGTAGTGGGACTAACATGTATAAACCAATTTTTCTCATTTCTTATTGTCTACCAAGATGAGAGAGGATTTCTCACAATGAACAGCTGTCTTCCACAGGAAGTTTGTGTGATTCAATGAAGAGCACATAAATTTTACTGACAATAAAATAATGACATAAATAATGAAAATGCAGTTGTGATTTGATATTATGACCACTATCAAACATTGTTAAAATTTGTTGAATTTGGTAGATTGTTTCAAGTTATTTAAAGAAACATTACTTCTGGCATTTTTAACACTTTTATGTGTAGGTATGGTTGACTGCACGAGGAAAACTCTGTCTTCTGACCTTAATACAAGTGATATAGTTAAAACAAACCATGTAAGTCCAAAAACTGACGTTCTACTCCTAATCATGTCTCTAGCCTGTTAGCAAGCACACCACATTCCCATGACTCAGTTTCCCAATATGTATAGTAAATATAACAATTACCAAAAACTTGGTACTGGATGATCTTGTAGGTCTTTTCCAACCTAGCTAATTCTATGATTCTATGAAAAACCTTTAAAATGCTAGAGGTTGAAAAGTGATATAAAATAATTATATATAAGAATATATATTATGTTTTTCTATAATATATGTAAGCAATATATTCAATATTTTTGAAGCTTCTTAAAAATAAGCTTAGTTCTTTTAACAACGTGTTTTATGTATGTAAATTAATAGCTTCAGCAACTACAAGAATGCTATACATGTCCATATTGGGAGCTACTTATTTCTGCTTTCAACACATACAAATTCATATAAAAAGCATAAAGTCAAGAAACCACCAAAATTTAAATGTCCTCTGTACTCCCATGGTTGGCCTATGTTTTTCAGTTGTTCCAGTCTGGTCAGAAAATCATTACAACACAAGAGAAATGTTAGGGATCTGAACCTTGTAGGTGCTCTAAAATGCATGAAAGAATTACCCAGTCACTGAGATTGTCAATTCTATAGTATTAACTGTTTCAAATAGCAGTCTTTACCACAAAAATCACTTTTGGTCACAGTTAAATAGCATTAACCTCCTGAAGTACCATGTATCTAGCATTGTTCTGTAGTAAGCCTTTAAGGAAAAGAAGAGAATAAATATGCAGCAATATTTCTAGAGTGCAATTGAAATGGACCTGTTTTTTTTTGAGAGTCTGAAAAGGGGCCTCCACATCAAACCATTGCACCTCAAAAAGCTGGCTAAAAATAAGTTACCATGACAAAAAGTATTTAGTCAAAATTCCTTCTCTCTGATTGTCATGGTTTTGTGATTTTCGGTTATTGGTATTCCACATCATAACGTCATGTAGTGAATGTATCTGGTTCTCAGAAGAGAAGGACTACTACATTCCCCACGGTACTTTGCTCCTATGTTACCATTTCCAGCCGGAGGGAAAAGATAAAAGCTCGCAGTATAAAAACTTGCAGATCACGAGACCTCGTCCCTTTTTCCGCCGTCTCTCGTCTTGGCAGCACCTTGCTCTCCAGCCGTCTTATCGTCGGTAGTAGAGTAAGGCCTACCTCGATTTTGGGACATTCTCTCTCTCTGTATTGGATTTATCAGCTCAAATTGTAATTATTGTGTGTTGTACTATAGTATGTTGTTTTGCATTCTGATATCTTATTTAGTAAATTAGTTTGTTTCTCCTCAGATTGTTGCCGCCGTTCTTTGCTCTCAGGGCCATCTCCCTACCCTTTTCCCCTTTCCCCTTTTCCTGGGACGTGGGCCCTTGGGTCCCCCGTCCCCTTTGTCACGGAATCGGGCCTAACGCCCGTAAACCACTGACACTGATATAGAATTTTACATTTCTCTTACACTCCAGAAATCCTTTTCTTCTAAAAATTATGCTTTTCTATTTTCTGTTCAGTGTTATCATCATTTGGAATTTCTTTAATAAATCAAAGCTGTTCTACCGCCTCTTCTTAAGTCCACTCTATTTTGGCCAGTGATGGACATGCTGGAGAACACTTGGTCACCAGGCATGCAGCCACATCTACCTGCCAGCTTTTGCCTATACTGGTGTCTTGAGAAAATGGTTGGCAGATGATTTGTTTTTCTCTCTCACTCTGGCTAGACTCCTTATGAAAATGACATTTTAACACAATACCACAACACAACCTTCATGTTTCCTCCTCGGCTCATTTGAACTCCCTCCACTAGTTATCCCCAACACCAGATTAACTGAGGACTGCCATCTTTGGATTGTGCATGCTGCCAGCCATGTGAACCAGAAATATTAAATAAACACACAAAAGAGCTGCTTCTCTGCCACTGTTAGATTAGATAAATCTGTGCCCTGACATAAAAGAACTGAGATGTCTCATACATATTCCAAATCAGTGAGGACCATCTGGTTGCTTTCATTTAGAGCCAAAACCCAAAACAAGGAAAGTTGTGACACTAAGAGAAAGAATTTTCATATTTTGGAATTACTATAACATGCTGGAATGTGTAGTGTGTCAGTGTTTTCTTAATACCCAGCTGTAAATAATCAAAGAGAATAGACTGAGTTGCAAAGACAGTAATATAATCAGAATCCAAAGAGACAGAACTCCTCAGTGGAAAGTGTTATGCAGTAGAATCTACAGATACAAATTCAAATTTTGAGAAAATACTTAAGGTGATATTGGGTTCATAGTCAATTTTTATAGAAGACTTTTGTTGGCACTGATTATGATAATGGGCTTAGGAGCAGTGAAAACTAGGGCTTTCCCATTTGGAAGTGGTTTACACTCTACTTGCACATAACATATCACCTCCAATACTTACGATTTGCAAAACTTTTGGAGAAAATGGCTGAAGGTTTTTAGTGATTCCCATTCAATACAGTAGTCACACATCAATGCCCATGTGAACAGTAAAGTCAAAATGCAGGGAGATTTAAGGAAATATTATCTTAACATGCTATATAGTTGATATATGGAACACATCAGTACAGGAAAGATAGAGAATAGAATTCTTTTGAATTCCTCCAAAAGATACACTGCAGTTAGGCAAAGGCTAGGTGTACTTACATTCCTAAGCCATCAATACTGAAATCCAGCCAGCACCAAAGAAGATGGGTATCCCATGGAAACAAGTACAGTGAAATCTACAATTCAGAGAGAAGATCATTCAAACAAGAAAGATGTACCTTCCTAAAGGCTTTGAAAAAAAAAGTAATATCAAAGAAAATATGAATATTAGACAGAGAGCTAGATAGTAGTAAAGTGATAATGACAAGACTGAAGAGCTATTTTGAATCAGCAATTAACTTTCTGAGTCTGGAAATACAAAGCTATGAAGCCTGTACACTGCAGCAAGCAGTGTAGAATAGCGTCCTTTCTCCTTATACTCCTGATAACAACTTGAATTCATTTATTTTTATAATGTATTCAGAAGTTACAGGTATGTAACAGCCATATGAATATTACTAATTATAAACATATTCAGAGTCAAATCTTAGTGGGACTATATAATTTTTTAGATCTTCTCTCATTCATAGATTATGTATTAAGCAGCTGAATCTGGGACACAGAACAAACCGACATTTTTCTAAGATCAGAGTCTGAGTTGCCGCCCTTATTCACACCAGCACTCCTGTTAAGACATCTTTGATCATTTCTCTGTAAGGAGAACTACAGCATCAAGCTTTGACTTCATTAGTTTAAATGATGATATAATGCATGAGCAGGAATTTGTTTCATTAATTTTATCCACTTAGTATAATCCTACAGGATTTATTTCATCCATAGTGTAACTGTACTGATATTAACATTCTGACTTCAGTGGAATTGCACTAGAAATTGAGTAAATTAACTGCAACAGGGCAACGCAGAACATAAATCAGTGAATAGATCTGTCACTTTAAATCGTATTTTGTTTATTATAGCAATATACGAAAATGTAAAACCTCCAGTCAACAGGTGGCATTTTAATATGTCTAAGATGTACAGATATTTGCTGTGCAGCTCATAAAATATAGAAGTTTGTGTTGCAGAATCTGGTGACATACAATACCTTTCACTGGCTGCCTCGTATCTGAGGTAGCCTGGTTATAACTTCTCCCACAGGAAAATGTGAGAGAGCAAAATGCTATTAAAACAGCACCAGTAAATGTGCTTGTTTTTGTATATATGTGCACTCAGTGGCTAAAGGCACACACATGAACAGAAGTACTTCAGTATGTCTCTAATTAGAGAATTATTTCTGCTCTCTGATCATACTGAGATTTTTAAACTTTAATTAAATTTGTTCCCTCACAAAAGTTCTTTTAATCAGGTGAACCTGCTCATTTTAGTTAACGTGCATCACGTACTATGTTACCTTGTGGTCCCCACATGCTTCCGGCATCAATCATGTTGTGTCTCCTGATAAGCTCCCTGAGGTGGGACACTAATCTTCCTATGGTTATGCACAGGATAATGACCAGCAAAGTCTATCAAGCTACACATCAATTAAAATGATTGTACAGATTTACATTTGGGGTGGTATGAGTCATATATTCAGTGCCAACAAATAAAGTTTATAATCATCAGCTTGCTCATAATATGAGCATTAGGTAGTTTTAATCTTCTTGAGAGGCTATTTTAAGTGTTTTGTTGCCACATGAAGCCAAAACAATCACCTTTTAAATAAAGGCAAGGGAAAAGACCTGGCAGTGGTAGCAGTATTTTTATCCTGCCTTGGTTCATTTAAAACACAGAACTTTCCTAAGCGTTTGTTTTTTTTGTTTGTTTGTTTTTTTGCACAGGTTCTTTGACTTCAATAAAAATTGCAACAGCCTTTAACTGTATTTATGTCTTCAGTAATGCAAGTTCAAAAATATATATATGCAGCCTGTACATACTGTCAGAATTATAGAGTTTTTTTCAATTTTATTCATCTAATCTCATATATTGTCTACTATTACATGTATATATATCAATATATAACATGGAAGTACAGGTTTAGCAATAGAGTTACCTTTGAGAAGGCCAACAATTTTTTAAGATAGGTGTCATAAGACCAAAGGATTGTTTTCTACAAATACTAGATTGACACCAGTGAAAGTTCCAGTGAGTTTCAGAGTTCAGAAAAACAGAACGCTTTGAATGTTAATACTACATTTAGCAGAAAAGATTTAAGCACCATTTTTTAAAAGTCATTGCTGCTCACTTTTATAGGTAATAGTTTGACTGCAATTACAGTGGCGTCTCCTAAAGGCTGCAGGGAGAAGTCATAATATCTATATTACATAAACTTAATTCAAAAATTGCATGCTAAATATTTGCTGACTGCATGAATATAGTAGCTAGGAAACAGATTCAGTTGTGCAAGATGCTACATGAACAGAGAAGGAAAACGTATTAACATTAGTATCATTAGCATGATGCATCCTGTTAAAATGGATTACTTAGCTATTAGTTATTGCAGTAAAAATCAGTGTAATTGGCTGACTTTGAGGAGAAATCTCATATTTTGTCATTAAATATGTATTCAAGTATAATTATTTGCATATATTATCTCCAAATTCTATATTTGAGTGATTCATTTAAATGATACCTTTGGTGTTGAATATAATCATTGGCTCTAGAACACTGTCTCTTAATTTAAATTGCTTTGTTATGCTGTATTTTCTAGATGGTTCTTCTTACCTTCGAAGAAATTTCATGAATCATAGAATCATAGAATGATTTGGGTTGGAAGTGAGCTTTAAGATCATCTAGTTCCAAACCCCCTGCTATAGGCAGGGACATCTCCCTCTATACCAGATTGCTCAAAGCCCCATCCAGCCTCGTCTTGAACTTCTCCAGGGAGGGGGCATTCACAACCTCTCAAGGCAACTTGTTCCTGTGTCTTATCACCCTCATAGTAAAGAATTTCTTCCTAATATCTAGTCTAAATCTACCTTCTTCCAGTTTAAAGACATTTCTCCTCATCCTGTTGCTACATGCCCTTATAAAAAGCCCCTCCCCAGTTTTTCTGTACCTTCAGGTGCTGGAAGGCCACTATAAGGCCTCCTTGGAGTCTTCTCTTCTCCAGGCTGAAGAGCCCCAGCTCTCTCAGCCTGTCCCCGTAGGGGAGGGTCTCCAGCCTTCTGATCATCTTCATGGTCCCCATCTGGACCTGCTGCAGCAGCTCAATGTTCTTCTTGTGTTGGGGGCTCCAGAACTGAACACAGTTGGGGTCTCACAAGAGCAGAGTGGTGGGACAGGATCACCTCCCTCGACCTGCTGGTCACCCTATACATGCACACTGCTCCTACACATGCTCTCTCCTCTCAACATTATGCCCACATTTCAGCAAGGCAATGCAATGACAGACATTAAATTCAATGGAAGATTTGAAACATTGCTATTATTCAAACTTCAACACATTCCCCAAACATTTCTCTTTAAGCAGGAATCAGTAGCCTCGCCATTTAACCATATAATATGCGTAGCTTGGTCTGTATTCAAGGGTAATATCAAAATCAATGCAGCAGATTCAGACTTCCAAAGATAATAAAAAAAAGATAAATACAACAAAATAAATAAAGCTACAGAAGAATAACTATGGTTATTTGGTCTAGCAATAAAATTTAAACAAAAGAGGAGGTTACAATCTTATTTGCAAGCTAGGTCTTGCTAGAAAAGGCATCTATTCTGTAAAATCAAGTTTCATGAAAAAATGTGAGTCAAGCACAAAACACAGCAGATCAACTGAGTGTAAACTGTAGAGATCAATGACAAATACAACCCTGCATTGATTAGTTCTGAGAGCCAGTGTAATTCATGGGGAAGTGACTGCTTTGCTGCCCAGGAGCAAATTACTTGACAAATAGATACCACCCAAGGGTGATGGCTGCTTTGACAGAGGTTTTATTTTTATGCCTTAAAGTTTCCTTATCTGCTAAAGTTTTGATTCTTTTAAAGGGATATTGCCATCTTTCAACTGCAAATTTTTATTCAGCTTGGAATTATTGAGATACTTCTCATGAGGAAACTTTCTTCTTTCATAGTGTTGCAATGACATGATTGTAAACATTTAAGTAGATTTCCTAGTAGTTTACAAACATACAGAAAGAAAGAGATACATAACGTGCACTCCATCACTGTCCTGCATTCCGGTACCTAATGTACTCACTGCCACATACCTGGGGTAAATCGTGCTTGACAAAATGGGAACAAAACCAAAGTATTTTCCAAACCCAAACAAAAGCTTTCTCAGTCAGAAAAGTTGAAAAACAATGCATCAAGCATTAGCTTTGAAATTCCATGTTCTGGCAAAGAGAGAACACATATCTTTCCAAAATACTGCAAAAGAGGCCTTTTCATCCAAAAGATATCTGGCTGGATCAAATAAAGGCCTTAGGCACCTGGAAGCTGTTGGTGTTTTCGCCCCCATAGTGAGCTCTCTCTGTCACCTCATTTTTTATAGGATCTAGTCTTGCCAGCTCTGTTTAACAAATACATTAGAGTTCTTTGTAATGAAGATCAAATAAGAATCTGGCTTTGAGAAAAATAATAATTCCCACTGGTATCATCTAACTAACAAGTGTTCCTTTGTTGAGCTATACTCACAACATGAAGGAGATGGCTACTAACAGTGTTTTTCCTGACTAACTAGAATTCCTAAACCTTTCCTCAAATTCTTGTATTTTAATGGAGACACAGCTTTGTGGGCAGCTCCCTCTCCATGTACAACTGCTCATTTGTTGTGCTTTCCTCAGCTGTTCACTGAACAGTACCAGCATAACAGCAGCAATGTATCATCAGGAAAAGAACTTGGAAAAGACACTATTATAATCCTTGCAGATTTTTAATATGAAAAAAAACACAATATAGCATCAGATCTGACCTTCAGAAAGTAGCAGAGAGTCAACAGAAGGTTAATGCAGATTTACATCTGATGGGTGTATATTTAGTCAGGCCATATTATAAATAAATATGAATCTAATGAGAGAAGTGTTGAAAGGTTTTTATGTCTGAACTTGGTCTGAAAAATATTCCCCAGGTATGCCACTCTTCACCAAAGTTCCATGTACAAGAGAGTATAAAAAGGTACAAAACACTTAATATTAATGTGTATAACAATTCTTCCATGGTAGGTGTCTGACATGATGCTTTCCTTGGGCAAAGTCTGCAGTCTGTATTTAGTTTTTTCCTACTGAAGTGTGCTGGAATTGATGTACCTTTCAGCAAACGTTTTACATCATTGAACTGGGTCTTATTAAGATGTCTAGAGTATCTCTTAAATTCTTAAAACTGAGTCAAAAGAATAGCATGGTATACACTAAAGTCAGTCCGGTATTCTGAAAAGTGACTAATCTTGCCAGAGCTGAAAGCTAGTGTATGCACCGGGAAAATAGTTTCCCTCTTTGAGTGGTGTGTCAGAGGTTGCCGCTTTGGTTTTACCTCTTAGGAATTGTGCTTGCTTAAAATGCAAAACTGTCTCATCAATTTCTATCAGTTCTGCTGAGAACAAAAGTGAAGATTCTTATTTACCATGCAGTCCTGCAAGGTGTGGGACACCTTCTGTAAAAGTGCTGGACATCCATAACTTGTCAGAAAATTAGTACAGTAAAGGTTTTGTGCTCCTAACACAGTTGATGCCTGATCTTCCTTAAGACTACCAGGCAAATTTCCCAGTAATTTTTAAATAGAATATTTCATTGGAATAGAATTTAGTAGAATAGAATTTAAATAGAGTCATTTTCTGTGAAAAGGGAGAACGAAAACAAAGATTTCCCTCTGCCAATGAAGGGGATGGAAATTTGGCCACCAGCTACATCAGAAAATCTAACAGGCCACAGAAAAGAGATTTTAGAATATTAGCTCTGTTTTTGAGCTCTGAGAGGAAGTATTTACAATTTTGAGAAGTAATCTGAAGCAGTCTTTAGCTATATCTAAATACAATATCAATATGGAACATCTCATTCCATTTTTATTCACTTTTATACTGTTCACTGGTAACAAGACACTAAAACACAGTTACTAACAAAACAGAAGCAAGTAATGATCTCAGATACAACTGCAGAAATTAAATATTCTCAAGTTATGTTCCTAGTAATGCTTCAATGTCCTACAGAAGATTTATTCAGGGAGATGTCTTGCCCTGTGAGAAATGGGCTAATGGAAATAAGAGATCAGTTCTTTATCAGCATGTTATTGCCTCCGTGTTTCCAACTCCTGCAAAGTAAACTGAACATCGTACTGGCATGTGAAACCTGAGGAAATACAATCTGGATGGGCTCCCCAAGCTGCTTACTAGGAGGATCATCTACTACAGATGCTGTAAGTTTTCCAGCTGAAAGCTCTACTTCCTAGGGCCTCCTCTGAGCACATCTCTTCTACAGTTTGTAGTCTTCCTTCCAGATTTGAACATTTTCTTGCTAAAGCTGAAATGCCCTTAATTTAGCTTATAAAGAAACTGTAGTATCTTGAAATCAAATATGATATGTATCACTGAAGTTAGAAAAGGAAAGATTTGCTGAGACTTTCAGGATTATATTTGGTCAGATGGTTGGTAATACTACAAGCAAATCAATGTCTTAAAATCTCTTCATCCTGCAGTTGTGACACTCTGAGGGAAAAGTTAATATAACGTGGATGTACTTAAATCTATACTTTGTACTTAAATCAAATACATTTCCTTAAACACCTGCCTCTCATTATCCATTGTAGATATTTTTCCAGATTTTTCAAACTACTTCATAAAAAACAGTAATACAACAGACTATTGTTGTATTGTTGTAAGTTGTTAGACTGTCAGACTAACAGTTCTTCAGTTATGAAACCAAGCAGCTGCATAGATCACTGTAGATTATAGCTGCTTGATAAAACTGGTTGCAACAACCCCTCATCTGAAAAGAGTGCTTGGCATAATTTAATTGTATAAGATCCCTGAAGTATGTTCAGAGCACTATGCCTGTTTTACAAGGGAATAAACACAGGTGCATATAGCTAATTTGTGACAAAATCGTATAGTAGTTGCACAGGTAGCTTAAAAGATAAGCAACGTGTCCTGACCTCTACGTCTGTTCTCCATCACAGCTAAAACATCTTCCCATACACTTATTAAATATGTCAGTCATGAGCTACATTAACACTGAGGAGTAAATAAAGATAAAACTAGTGGTCCTAAGAATTCCAGAGATATAGGCTCATAAATTGCCTAATTTGAAGAGGATTTGAGTATCTTTTTCAGTATGTAGTGATCACACTCTGTAAATAAATGTAAGTGGAAGAACTATTTGAAAAGGATTAACCTCCCAAATCTATGTAACTGAGAATCTGAGTCATTCACCCTAGAAGCAGAGTTTTGATGAAGCCTCAAGCTTCCATTACAAGGGGTTTATTTTTGCACTATTTGGCTCTTATTTTTCTGTGGCTGTTTCAAGCAACACAATGTACAGAAACACAGCTTTGACTTCATTTTCCACACCATCCCTTAATCCTTCTGAAGTCTATTGTGGTTATCACTTCATCAGGAACCCTGAGAGAATGATTGGGCCGGAGAAATTGTATTTACAGTCTTCTTGAAGATGCAGTACCCTGTGCATGAATAATAAATCAACAGGCAAAGCTGTGCCTATTTCTGTGAAAATGGGAAACCTGTGAGCCATTTAATGTGATCTTAAAATATCTGTCCTTGCTTTCTGTACAAAGCATGCAGTGTGACTTTCAGCAGCTGGTCAGGCCCTGATCTGCACTTTTCCTGTTCATAGAGTAGTGTCCCAAAAGTACATTACATGAGATAGCAATATTCTTTTCAATACTTGTTGTGTAGGCTGTATTGCAGAGCTCAGTGCTCTGCACTGAGAGAGAAACCAGAAATTTGTGTACTGGTTCTCATAATGGCATTCTCTGCACCTGCTCATTATCAGATTTGCTGACATGAAAGTCTTGCCATATTCAAATGGCAGCAACACACCTACTGACTGCACACCAGTCAGTTGTGACAAAAACTTCAGCAATAAAAAACTTGAGCAATAAAAGCAAAATTTGCTATTTCGTCAGGCACAGAATTATACACTAGATGTTTGTATTGACTAAAATCTCAAGTCTCCATTTCCCTGATTTACTTTGCTTTCCTTTTCTCTTTCCTCCACTGTTCAATAGGACAGTCAGGAGGCTGGATGAGTTTGAAGTAGTTTCATAACACACTTCTTCCAACCATAAATTCATTTTTCAGCCTCTTTGATCTCCATTTTCCTTGCCAAACAAATGCATTTCTCCAAGCTTTTTTTTTTTTTTTTTTAATTATTTACAGAATAAATACATTCCTACACATATTCTGATATTCTGGTATGTATCAGCACAAAACAAGAGCTTCCTTAATGTTCACAGATGCATGTTATATCTTAACACAGATCTCATCTCTTCTCTTTCTGCAGTAGTTCAAATTGAGGACACAACTGATGAGTAGTTGTAATGTAGAATTTAATTAAGTTTATCTGACTTTTATATTTGTTATCCACAACATACAGAGAGGTAATTTGAAAGACATTATCTTGTACTTTTTACTCAGGTTAAATACCTTCTAACACACACCTGGTACTTTGCTGCAAAGCAATACAATGTTTTCTAAGGACGATTTGCATTCATTCACTGCTCAGCTATCATTTTTCAGTGAACCATGGTAATCCATGCTAGCATGTGGTCTTCCTTCACTGAAAATGCTCTAGCATTTTTATAGTGTGGAATTTATTTATTCTACTCATTTTCCTCAGTAAGTAAACCTCTAGGGTTTCGTGAACTGCTTACCTTCTGGTTGCCATTCCTGGCCTCAATACTCTCTGGACAATAAACAACCTGTCTCTGGAATGCAAATATACGTTACTACACTACTTCTGAAGTTATTAACTCTACCATCAAATGGAGGTTTCAGTACAGTGCCTTTCCAGAAATAATACTTCTATACTATTGTCAGCTGCATTGCACACACTTCTTTACACTATGCAGACATAATCTCTCCTTGAGAGTAACCTCTGGGATTTCTAGTATGACATTTCATTTTGTCTTAGAAATATATCATTCTTTGTACAAAGCACAGAACTTTGGAAAATCGTCTTTGATCAGCCTGTGAATCTAAACTACAGCCTTTCACTAAGCTCTCTTGTAGATAGCATCAACAGACAATGCTGGAGTGTCTATCTCTGCCAGGGCTTCAGTGAACCCCACCTGAGCACTGAAGCACTGTGCCTTTTTCCCAGAATGCACAAATACTCAACACAGGTCACAACTAGTAATACAGTATATGAAGAAGTGTGTCCAGTGTTCAGTAGGACGCATAGTAACAAAATAACCGATAAGTTACATTTCCAGAGCCGGAGATGTCTTTTTTACATTATTAAGGTGTCCAATATAACAATTTGCAGGAATACCAAGAAAAATATCTGAAGTACCTAGACCTAATGAAAGGCTAGCAGAATAGTGCCAGGGAACATCTCATCTCCACATCATAAGGTAATGCATAATGCAGCTGACTTGATTAGTAATGATGTTGTGTAGACGCAACAGCATTCACTGTAAAATCAAAACAGTCTGATGGTCTCTATGAGAAGACCCTTATAGTATGGATTTTAAACTCAGATTGCAGACATTAATTTTGAGTTCTATGGCCCGCAGAAGGAATGCAGAATTCAGAGGTGACAAGTACAAGTTTGAACTTGTAACTTAAGAAAGATCTTACATGGGAGTATCCCACTTTTCAGCAGTATAAGCTATTATGGCAGGATGTAGAACATGATCTCAGTCTTTACAGATGAACTTAAAAGGAAAGCATATCAAGGCAAATTGCATTTCTTTAGGTTAGAGAAATGTGCTGGTGGATTTTTGGCATCTGTAAATGAGATCTCTCTTGTCCAAAAAAAGGAGAGGATTATAGACAGACTCCTCCTCAATGATGTCTTGTCCAGTTGGACAAATCTATGTGCACTCCACTGCCTAATTTAAGTCCTGTTCACAGTGACAGTTGGCTCCTCATAACAATGTAAATTGTCATTCTTGCTTCTTAGGGAGACAGATGCTTAAAAGTTAGGTGCTACAGTGCTTAACTTTTACATACCTCAACTGTTTCATCTTTTTCTTTAATCCCTATTCCACAATGAAAAACAAATTTGATGTCCTCCTTAGGTTTCTTATTCTTTAACAGTGGTTTTCCTCTAAAGAGGAAGTCCAAATGCTTCTAAACAAGTATCTTAAAAGCATATGAACTTCAGTCCAAAGAAAGTAAATTAGTTTTAATTAAAACTATTAGTCACTGACAACAATTATTGAAGAGTTGGCAAAGAATCCATCTCATAAAATTCCTCTTGCTGAGTTATTTGGGACTCAGCTTGAGCAGTTTTTAAATATCATACACAATCAATAAGGGCAGTCTGAGAAGATTTCCCATATTTAGGAGTCAACTAAGTTAAAAAACACTTTAATTATATTTCTGATTAATGGAGTAGTTCTGTTTCGCAAGCTTACGTTCTCCTAAATTAAAATAAGCAATGTTGTATTCTAATAGTATCCATAGGATTTTAAAAATAAAAGAGGTATTTATTAGCCAACAGCCCCTTTAGCCATGCAGTCTCTTAGTGTGAATTCCAACATTTATTATACTCTTTGCTGACACTTCTCCCTCTCACTACATCTCCAGAATGAAATCCATTTAGAAAATGAATTGTATTTAAATCAGTCATTAAGAAGTCACTAACACTTTCACTTCCATAGCAGAGATATCATGTATAGATGACTTGGGAAAATTTATCAGTTAATGAGTTGTATTTTGTTTAAACATAGCTAAGTCCTGCATCTTTCCAGTAGCTGTACTTCATAGAATCATAGAATCACCAAGGTTGGAAAAGACATCCACAATAATCTTGTGCAACCATCCACCTACCACCAATATTTCCACACTAAACCATGTCCCTTAGTACAACATCTCAGTGTTTCTTGAACACTTCCAGGGGGTGACTCCACCACCTCCCTGGGCAGCCCATTCCAGCATCTCACCACACTTTCAGAGAATAAATTTTTCTTAATATCCAAACTTTCTATTGAGCAAAGCCATTGCACCATCCAACAAGTTTTGATTTGGTTTCCTGTGCATTACAAACTGGAGCACCTTATGTTCAAGAACAGTATAAAAAAAGCAAGAATTTTTATATCTAAGCAAATAAGGAGAAATCAATCAATGTGTTTTGAATTTTTCTTATTTTAAACCCTCAGTGGCTTAAATTTCTGCCTGCAATCATCTGAGAAATAGATGAGAAAGTACAGAATATATCAATGGCAATCTACAGACTCATTTATGAATAAATTGAAATTAATTTTAGCTACCTAATAAACATTGCTTACCTACATCCACCAGCTCTTCATTCTTGCTTTCAGATATAATTGAGGTACAGTTTACAATCAGCATGTACATCCCTTTACTGTATTCCCATCTGGGGCTCCAAATCTATCAAAACAACTACAAGTTCAAGAATCCTTATGAAAAGCTTTTACAACAGACAGCATTTCTCTAACATTCTTTCCTCCCTTTCCCTTGTGATTGCTGACATTCTATTTTCCTGTACAGATACAAGATATTTGCATTCATTTATATTCCAGAATCTACATCTCTGGAAAATCATGGGATTATCACTTGGAGAATGAATCAGTGAAGGCCATAGGTGCCTTCTGTAACCAATACAAAGAGAGTTTTGTGGGTACCTGGGCCGTTAAGTGGTACCTTATGACACTAAGCATACAGAGGCACTGAGGCACCTCAGGCCAGCACTCCAAAAAGCCCCTAAAATCACCAACAGAGATGTTAAAATGGATCTCATCTCAATTACCACATATTTTAGAGAGCTGGTGTATATGAATATTCTGCATTCAATAAAATGCACAAGCCATGCTGAAAGCAACTCGGATGAACCTCTCCCAGGGAACGAGCAAGATTTGGCACGCAGTTTTTGATGTTTTCTCTGCTGTAGTGATTATTCCTTGACCAAGGCCCTTGTTACAGAGAAAAATACTTCTCAGAAAATGGACAGTATTTTCTGATCTTTCTTCTAAATGAATTCACTGCTTGCTAAGGAGTTTGACCCTGAGGTTCACATATCCTAGGTTGCTCTACTTTCTTTTTTCCAGAAATTTTCTCAGTGATGCTGAACTCACTTCATAGACCAAGTTCTTCAGAGGCTACATGAGAATTTGGTCCCTCTATTTTAAAAAAAGAGTTTATTTGCCAATTTTATTTCACCTTCTCTTTACATCTTATTAAATTTTTAAGTTGAAAATTTCAAATTGATAACTTAAGGAATGTTGTGGGAGGAAAATGTCAAAACAAAATAAATTTTCCTTTAAGATTGATGAAGATTAAACATTTCAGTGGTTTGAGAAATTGTCTTTTTTTTTCCTCCCAACTATTTATCAGATATAAATGAAATTCACAATTTTAAATGAAACTGAAATTTACTATTTGCCTTTGAAATTTTGTCAAAATCTAGTTATGTAATGATTCAGAAAATGTATAGCTATATAGATGTAGATAATTTTAACATATTACGGTGATATTTCTTGTGGAATATTAGCCTGGATACTCACACTATTTCGCACATGTATCATTTCTCTGTTTAGCTGTTTTAGCAACTGCACACACGTGGTGCAGGAACAAATCAAGACTGCAAAAAGTCCTAATGCCAACTGTGAAAGTTTTTTCACTCTCATGCATATGAAAAAATGAACCTGGGACTCTGCTACAAGAGCTGATGCATTATAATCTGGGGTGGTGGGGGAGCTAGAGATAGGCAGATTTATGTTGGAAATGACTCATAATTAACTACTGAAACAATGTGTCTTGGATGAAGGCCAGCTGTCTTCTGAAAACAAACTAGAGTTGAAATCATGGCTGAATACTTCAAGGACAATGTATTTGAATACACCATTTAGCCCGAGTTGTTAGTACTCTGAGTATATACTTCGTTGGGTCTTTTTAGTCTTTTATTAGCTCTTTTTCTATGCTTCCACCTCCTTCATGGCTCTCCTGCTGTGCAGATTATTATCTTTGAAGTTTCCTAAATGACTTATGTCACCCATATCTTTTATATGAAATTCTATCCCCTCAAAAACAGGCATTATTAAAGAACACTGATCTACTAAAGATGAAGTTTTAAATCAGATGATTTTCAGTATAAAAGAAGAGAATATTTGCTAAAAATGAAGCCTACTATAAGTTAGAACAATGTGTAACGAGTTGAGACTTTAAGCACTATAAAGCTGTCAGCATGAACTTCAGGGGAAAAAAAGCATACACATTCCAGTTTCTCACATTTCTTTGACTTTGGTACTGAAGTAAAAACCGTTAACTGTTGCTTTTCAGAGGAATTAATTAGAACTATTTTTCCTGAAACTCTTTTATTGTTCTTAAATATATACGGGAAAAGAGCTCCCCAGTCACACTAACTTAGAACTGTCAAATACTAAGTTTCTTTTCGTATAGTTAACTTGAACTGGTCAGTTTAAAGAAGCTTTAAACATGTAGAAAGTTTAAAAAGTTGTTTGTTAAATACTTCAGTTATAATTCACTTTAAAATCCTATTAAGTTTGGTTACACAAGACTGCATTTAATATACTTAAAGATGCAGTACTCCTTAGCTGTGACATATTTATGGGCTGCACATTAAAAAGTTTATAAAATAAGTCAGTATATTCTCAGTGTCAAACAGCTCTCAATGAAGACAATTATTCAGACTGTCTGTTTCTAATTAGGTATGAAATAATTTATGATTATAAAGATAAGTGAGCTATTTTTTTAGAATACTGTATTTTCTTACAGAAAGGTTTCCAAAAATTTAACCAGACCTCAAAAATTACTCACCTTAGACTTTGGGCACATTTCTTGTGGAATTAATAAACATATGGATTCAATCTCAACAGCATGTGTCAAAAATAATGAATAGGATAAATGCTATCAAACTTGAAAATAAATCTAGGACTGGGAATTGGTGCAATGGAAATCATTTGAACCCCTTAGAAATGCAATGAGAAGAGGACTTGAAAGATTCTTCTTAGATAAGGATTCAAAGGTTGGACCTTTATTTGTTGTATAGCCAGTTTTATCTGCTTGTCTGGAAACTGAGCTTCAAACCTTGCATGATCAGACTCAATCATCAGATTTCTAATGAAATTTTATGTGCTATGTGTTCTCTTATGATATTATAAACCTTTGGTGACAACAACAATATGCTTAATAAAAGATAATATTTTAACTGTAAAAAAATCAGAATTAAAGAAATATGCAGCTTTAGTAACAATTTAGTTTATTCAGTGCTTGCTCTACTTTGCCTTTCTCCATATCCACAGAAAAACTCAATCAAGGATACTCTTAGCTATGTTTCATATCCATTCACAGACAAAGAAGACTGAAACACCATTTCAGCTTCTGTGATCTACCAGTCTTTCCAGATGATGCCAGCCAGAGACACTTGTGCAACAGTAGTCAGAATAGCACAAATAAGGAGCAAATAGGGAGAATGTGGATACTAAAAAGTTCTACAGAAAATTGTCATGTTGTTAAAATACACAGTATATCACTTGCATTTTCTAGAGGTCTTCATTTTACAAGAGGATTAAAATTCCAGTGATGTGATTATTAAGAAGCCATTTGTTTTTCATGTACAAACAAATTATCTGGAATAATTACCTTCAAAATGATTTTTCTTGCTACTCAAAAAATACCTAGAAGTAAAGGTATTATAGTCACCATATTGGAAAAAATTCACCTCTGACACTGAAGTAAGTTTCAGAAATTTTACCTAAACTGCAAGCTTTTCCTTTTTCCCATAATATTACCAGTTTCAAAAAAGAGGGACTTACTGATAATGAATGTGCTTCTTCAACCACGACAATAGTATTGCTACTTCATTCTCATAATGTTATGGGACCCCAGGCAGCTCAAAACTTCATCCTGAAATGATGGCATATTTCATGATTATGTCCAACTCTGGCAGATAAGAGCATTTATATGCTAATAACAGCGATATGGGTAACTCTAGAATTTCACCATATGTGGTGAAGCTTTTAATCACAATAAGGCTTATGGGCCCAATATATCTACTTCCCCCCCCCAAAATCATAATACCTACATAGGTGTTCCAAAATGTATTTCCTTTAAATCAACTTTTAGGGCTCTGTAAAATATGAAATGAATGGGAAATGAGAATATTTGGTACCTCAGAGAATTGAGTTATTAATATGATGTGGGTTATGCATAACTTCTTCAAATCACTAGAGAAAATGAAAGCTATGTCATGGCAACTGGGTGCTGTTTGGGAAAAGGAGAATCAAATGTACTCTAGGAAGCCACTAAATCATCCTTCCAGAGGAAGCATTAGTTTACAGTTCACAACTGGAATTTATGCTGACTTTAAAGAAACGAAACTCTGCTTAACACTAGCCATGCTGCCTGTAAAAGTTGCTTGGCCTGTTTATAACAGCAACCATTAGGAGCGTGCCTTTTTATAGTTGACAGCATTGTGTATCCAGGTGGTCTCACTGTTTCAATTATATGTTCAGTTAGGTCCCATCTGGAACACAAACTTGCTTGTAATTCTGCCATCATGTTGTTGAAGCACAATAGCTTCCTCTTACCACAGCTGAGGACAATGGTTTGCATTGGGGAAAGAAAAAAAAAAAAAAGGGAATACTGGATCTGTGTTTACATCATCTATTATAAATAACAAACTTAATTTCAGCAAATTTACATGTCATCCCACCTGTCTCCATTAACTGATTAGGGATGATGTCTCCAGCACCCCCATGTAAAAGTGTAAATTGCTCCCTGCTTTCTGTAACTGTTCTGACAAGAGAAAGTACAGCCCACAGTGCTACCATATGTGATTTGAGGCAGCTTCTCTAGCTAAGAAGATTTTTCACATGGAAGTATGGAGGAAAAAACTATTTTGGAAATAAAAAAATTTGTAGGAGCTGGAATGACTCTGAAATTCTTTCCAAACTTTTAACAGACTAGACTTTAATTTTGCTTTTTTTTCCCTTGTTTAATAACATACATATGACATCAAGTTTGTCGCTGAAATAATTATCAGCATCGCATATATTCTCTCTAACAAATTCTGCTTCCATACTTGCCTTTTCAAAGCAGGGATCTTCTTTCAGATGTCAAAATTTTGCCAATATTTAGTGTTAAATTCTTTCAAATGCATCAGTGATTAATAACTAAAACACATGTTTCATTCCAAGGGTGCTCTTGACTCTCCATAACAAGAACTGAATAGATGTCACAAGCAAAAATGCACATTAAGATTTCCTTTCCAAGTCAGGCTACAGAATCCTGGGAAACTTTGGAGAACATTCCTCCTTTTGAAATAAATCCAGAATTTCTAAGAAGTTTTCTAAGTATATAAGCATATCCAAGTTGTTTCCATGATGATATTTCAGCAGGGTGTCTAATCTGATCTAACCATGCAACGATTCTGCTTTGAGGAACAAGTTGGAATACACATCTCCTGAAATCCCTTCAAAGCTAAACTGTCCTGTGATGTGATATGATATGATATGATATGATATGATATGACAGTGTTCATCATCTGCCTTCTAGACAGTCATCACTTACACTCCACCTGATACAATAATTTTTTGCAACTTGCCCTCTGGTTGCTCTAGATCTTGATATAGTTGGGAGAACGAGGTGGTGGGAAATGTGTGGGTTCACAGACTCAGGCAGCTGCCATGAGGAAGCTGTGGGAGGGTTGCTCACTCTGGGAGTAAAGCAAGCTCTTGCATGGCTTGCTGAAATGGTTTAAGAGAACTCAGAGTACAATACAAAACTGTTTTGCAGACTTTATTCACTCGCATGGCCTCCCAGTCAGTTATTGAAACAGACTTATTTCAACTCTAGAGTGTTTGCAGTTGCAACAGTAGTCCTTTAATTTTCTTTGCAACACTCTCATCTCCATAGTAGCTCCCTTTCCTGGCCAAAGGTGTTCATATAAATGATCTGTGATAACACTGTAGATAATTGTTAGGTTTTTGTTTGGTTGGTTGTTGTTGTTTACTTTAAACAAAACTAGTTTAGGGACATGGTTTAGTGGGCAAGGAGAGGTTTTATGGCGGGACTATATGACTTAGAAGTCTTTTCCCATCTTTAATGATTCTGTGATCGTAATCTTATTAATCTTATTAAAAGTTTAGTAAAAGTTTCTGATATGAAAAAAAAGTTTGAAAGGCAAACACTGTGAAAGAGAAAAAGGTGATTTTTTCTCTGAAATGTTCATTTAAAAATATGTTTTAAAAACAACACCTGAGCAGTATTCAAATTTTTTCTTTACAGGCCTCAAATAACTGCTTTTCTTCACAGAATATTTTGGATATGTTTTAAAAGTAACTCATACCTGTGAGAGAAATTTCAGTAAGAACGGTTCAGTATTGCTCGCACAATGTTACAATTATAGGAAGAATAAAATAAGCAAAACAAACTCCAACGATTTCTTTCTTTTTAATTCATGAAGTAAATGATGCCTACCCTGTATTTAAATTCCCGAAGAGCACCACAGACAGCAAACACTGAGAGTTTATCACTTTCTTGGAAACATGATATGCAGTAGAGAAAGCTAAAACCTTGATTGGAATCTTCTGAGGCAAAACAGAGTTTTCTCAGACTTTCATCAGTTTGACTTCCTCCATTAAAAGCTGCTGAAGATTCAACACTGTGTATTCCAAATCGTAATCAAAAGAACAAGGTGTTAGTACTTTTTTTCCTTCTGGACATAAGAAGGAACATTAAAAATGGAATCAAACTACTCAAACTAATCACCTCCTAAATACAGCCAGTCTGCTCATGGCCAGTCTGAAGATTGTGTCTGGAACATCAAGGTGCAGCTCCCACCCAGCTGTGTATCTCCTCACAGCAAAAGCAGCATGCAGTGCCTGGTGGCTGGCCAAATTTTGAACCAGAACGCAGCTGCCTTGTTAGAAGGGCTTCCACTCCATTAATCCCACCAAAAGTAAACAGAAATTAACCTTTTCTAAAATATCAAGCCACCATCCTCTAACTCAAGCCTCTAAGGCTTTCAGCTACCATGGTAATTGCAACATTACAAGAGCCTGGAGAGAACAAAAAGGTAAGGTTTACTATTTACTTTCCAGCTAAACAGCAGTAGAAATAGCAGAGAAAACTACACACAGCAGATGTTCAGCAAGTCATCAGTAAAATTCTGGAAGACACTCAGGTATTACAGTGATGTAAACTCCACAGACTTCAATGTCATACATGGTAAGAAAAGACTCTTGCTAGATGCCGTAGACAATTTTTTATCCTTATAATGGCCTTAAATGTTCATATAGCATGAGTGAGAATGTGAACTTTCTGGTTGCTGTTACTTGGAGGGTCACTCCACTTTAAATCAGGTAACAACTATATAATATACACAGTTGAACTCTGGTTATCCTTATTAAATAACTTGCTAGCAGTCAATGAGAAGTTAAATTAAAATCTTCTGCCATTTAAATGTGTAATTAGAAAACTTAATGTGAACCATTATTTTACATGATCAAAACCACTAAAATAAAATGACTCCTTATTATTTTAAGGAGATAACAATATGAAAAAGAGATAAAAGCTTAGAATAAACCAGAGTCAATTTACTTTTATCCTTTTTTCTCTGACAGAAGGCATTTCATTGGCAGTACTAGAAATGAATTGAACTTGCCATGGTCCACAGCTGTCTCTGTTTTATTTGTCCTTTTTGATGTATTTTAGCCAATATGAATATTTGTTCTAAATTGATTTTTGATATAATGGTCTTGTGACTGAATTCCTGTGTAACTAAATGATTGCAAAGATACATCACAGCAAACACTAACAAAGGTGAGGAGATCATGTTTGTCAGACCTCAATGCATTTGTTTAACAATTATTCTTCCCCCCTCATTTTCACATGTACAGCCTGTAACTTAACTGTATTTAAACCAAATATAATGCAGCAGTAATATTTCTGTTTCTATTATTTCCATTTTCAAAATATGAAAATTTCCTCAGAGTCCTTTTTTCCACAGGAACCCCCTCCACAGCCTCTGCTTCTCTATAGTCAGCTTCCTCTGTCCAAGGAAGCTTTCCTGTACTGCAGTTGTACTGCAGTCCTATTCATCACTTCACGTCTTCTACGTCCATTCCTTTGATTTAAAGGAATTTATCCTGAGTGCAGGTTATCTGCGGATACCTCAGGCAGAAGTACAACTTCAAAATGAATGTAAGTCAGATGTAATATGTATCATATGCGTAAAATACAGTAATAGTCCTGAAGATTCACAACCTTCAATGGAAAACTTATGTACAGAACGTTTTCCCAGCCCATGGATCTATCTAGCAGAAGACTTACTCAGAATCATAGAATTGTAGAATCACTAAGGTTGAAAAAAACCACAAAGATCACCTAGTCCAACCATCAACCCATCACCACCATACCACTAAACCACGTCACTCCCTGTAACATCTACTCTTTGCTTGAAAACCTCCAGAGTGAAGGCATGCTCTGATCTAGCCAAGCACTGTGGCCTGAAAGATCTTCAAAGGGTTTTCATAGGCCCCAGGTGATTGGAGGAGGAAGTCAGCAAAAGGTAGAGAAATAGAGTGATGCAGAGGAATGAAGATTTTTGATACAAATTACTGAGGGAGTAAGCCTAACAATGTCAGGGTACCTATTTTATTCAGAGGGTTGCATAAAATAATATACTACTTCTATTTTTTTCTAAAAGCACTGGTATTTATTTTCTTTATTTCCAAGAACAAATAATTATGCTTCCAGCAATGTTAAAGCATGAAATTTTTTACATACAATTTCCCACTTTTAAGTGAGTAAATTTGAAATTTTACAAAAGAAACAGTTCTACAAGATTATCCAAAGTGACTACTTCTACTCCAATATTGAGGATTCTAACGATAACACAGTAAATTCCAAATAATTTCTGCTTATATAGATTTGTAATAGTACAAACAATAGTACAGAGCCAAACAGAGAGCCTCAAGTGCATGAATGTCACAGATTATCCTGTTCTAGTGATAGATATGTTAGACCTGAGATTGCCTTTCCTCAAAGCAAGGCTTATGTTTGAATTCTTACTACTCTTCACTTCTTTTCTTTTGCAGATGATTCAACACTTTCAGGATCTTACTGTGATATTCCAAGCCAGACAGTGTGATTTATTTTTTTTTCCCTAGATAAAACTTTATTGGATGATAACGTTTCAAACCCAAGGATTATGGATCTGGCAGGAAAAAAAAACATTGTTTATCCTGGAGTCAGCTATTTATTTTATATTTTAAGAGACTGCAGCCCTTTGGAACTACACTTCTGTGCTTGCTCTCTCAGAAGCACACATCTGAATGAAAACGGGATGGAATCAACCAAACTGTAGGAAAGAAGAGCCAGATTTTCCTTTGATTTAAAAGAGTTTTTAGTGATCTATTTTGATACATAGCAGATTATGGTTTGACTTGTGCACTTTTGAAAAAGAAAATCAATGTTCCCAGTCTCTGGTTCCACTTTGTGGTGATACTGTGGTATTTGAGGATCTTGTAATTGCCTTTGATAACAATATGTAAAATAAAAAATGAGAAATAAATCTACTGGCTTCCTTGTTGAAGCAAAACTTCAACTCCTAAATAGCATACAGAGACCTAGATCATGCTTCTGAGTCTTTATGGCCCTAGACCATACTTCTGGGCCTTTGTGTCCCCGAGGTTACAGCTGGGAAGTTCGCTGCAGTTAAACACAAGTTGCATTGTGGTTTATGGTAAATCAACACCTCCATCTTATAAAATGTGTAAAAGCAGAAAATGACTGTTTTTCAGCACATTTTTTCATTCTAGCTGATAATCTAAGTCATCAAACTCACTCATTTTTTAAGTAACATTTCTATTGTGCAGCTTTTCCTTTCAACACAGCTAAAGCATCTGTCCAAAAACTCATCAACAAGCACCATAATTTCTTGCCTTGTTAAAGACAGTCTTTTTTTTTTTCCTTTAAATGCACTCAGAATTCTGCCACAAAGAGAGTTTCTTCAGCTACATCATTCATCTTTGGTCGTTTTTCTACTAATCATCCTTAATCTACACTTATATGCCATCTCCCAGTCCATTTCTTCTCTAACTTCTCTTTCTTGATGCATGCCAGCACATATGCCCAGCCTGTCACATTTTTAAATGTTTATCTGTGTGCACAATTTGTTTCTCTTCCACACTGCCCCTCCAAGGTCAGGCAGAATCTACCTATGTTTGCAGAATAGGAGAATGTTTTTCAAAGCCTTCAGCAATTACTGTTATACTTTGGATCAATGAAGAAAGCATTTAAAAAAAAAAAAACATGAATTAACATGAATTTATTATCTGAACTGGCTGTTTGATTTCTTTCCTGTGTGATACTAAAGACAGATTGCTTGACTTCATTATTTTTTTTTTAATACATAATTTACTTTCCTGATCCTCCCACAATATTAAGTTGTCCCTTAATGGAAGAGTACTAAAAAAAATGACACTTTTTAAGTAAAGACTTTCTGATTTTTTTTTTAGAATGTAAGCAGTAATTTTGAAAATCATATTTCCTTACATCTGTTTGTGTCTATGAAACACAGAGAAAACAAAAGAAAAGAAAAAAGAGGGAACTAAACTCCCAAACTGGCAACTGATGCTAATATTGTATCATACTTTCTGCTTCCACTCTTCAAGGCAGATTAGCACAAATTAAATTTTTCACTAGCTTTGCAAAGCTCTGGCTGCTCCATTTGATTCTAGGGGATTTGATTAATTTAAATTATTTATTTGCTGCATGAGTAATACCAAACTAGTTGATTGCACTTTTGATTGAGTTACAGTAAATTAGTATGAGTAGATGAAGCCAGTGTTATTATTCTTATATTAAGGCTAAATAAACATGCCCTTTCATTAGGAAATGTTTTCTGTGATCTTTCATTTGTATCATGTTATTAAAAATTTTTCTTAGAATACAATGAAATTTAGCTAAAGGGGAAAAAAATAGAGTTTGCCGAGCACCAATGCTTCAATTAATTAAATTCTGTTTCTGTAAATAGCCTTAAGTGAAAGAATCAAACTATTATGTTTTGTAGATGAATGATCAGCAAATGCTCAAACTCATCTGTCATGATCTAGTTTTGTAACCTGACAAGGTTACAGCATTTTCTGAATTCAAAAAAAGTTTGAATTGCAATTTACATAAAATCCACATTTAATTACAGTGGAATCAGTGCAGAGACTGCATCTCTCTTCTGTTTGGCAGCAGGGTAAAGGGCTTGTCATCTGTCCTTCATAGACATGAAAGGTTAATACAAACTGTATACAAGTTTTCATGTCATCTAACCCCTAGACTGATCATGTTCTCAATTTAATGTAGTAGATCAACATTTCTGCGGTCAGAATATTTCATGAGGGGCATATTATTATTCCAAGGGTTTAAATGTTCACTCTGGCCACTCAGTTATTCTGCCAAGATATCCTTTGTCAAAAGAGATTGTCAAAATAAAACAGGCATCATGCTAGTGGAATGAGAAGTCATTCTTCCTCTTGGTCTTGCTTTTCTTCAAGAGGAAGAAAAATTATTCTATGATATTAGGTAACTGTAAGTCATTGGAGAGGAGGGATTTTTCTAACAGGTGGAATTTTTTCTTGTCTACACTGCTCACAGTACTGTAGCAACATCATAACTACATTTCTGTGAAGCAGCTGTGCTTATCAGCAGTTCTGTGAGTTCCTTACACAGATATGATATCCATGAGCCATGTTTTTTACAGACCCAGAGCATTCACAAATGAGAGGACGAATATGTGAGAGCTGAGAACGAGGCTGAAGGTCTGTTGTGTCAACAAATCAATCATATGCAAATAAGAATAACCACAGCTTTTGAGGCTAGAACTGTGTTCCTCTATTCTAATTGTACCTCTACCACCTCTCATTCTTAAATAAATAAATAAATGTATATAGTTATATCTTATTTAACATCTATATGATTATTTACATATACAATTTAATATGATTAATGCAGTGTATTACAGCATAATATGTATAAATAACACACGCAATATTTATAAGTGTATGTAATACACTTTATATATTAAAAATAAAGACACTCTTACTCAAGCTAAAGAGTCTTTAAGTAGAACCTTCAAATTAACAGGCAACAGGTTTTCAAACCATTCAGAACTTTGGAAAACATTTTCTAAGCAGTCAAATATTTCAGTAAAACTGTGTAGATGTTTTTCCCATCTGTGGCAGCAAAAAAAATATCTCTTTTTCCACTGTTTTGGAAATACCTTGGGCCATATCAGATACCTATTGTATTTTTTACTCTCTGATGTGCTGAATACAATCATATGCATTACACTAGACATAGGAATTTTTCATACCTCCTCAGTTACTTCAAGGGGTACAAAGTAGTATCTTTAGTAACTCAGACAGGAAAGTGGGACACAGTTAAGTGTGAAACTAAAATTTTTTAATCACAAGATAGCAGTTACATATGTTACAATGCAGGGAGTCAAAGAGAAACTCAACAGCAGCATTGGAGGGAAACCACTGAATCCTGGTATGAACACAAACACATCAGTTTGAATCTCTTTTTCTTTTCTCCTTTCAAACTTGATGTGGGCATTTAACTATTTAGTCTAAAGCATGAGAAACATAAGGCTTAGCTTATGCTCACTCTGTATTCAGCCAACAAATTTTTCACTTCTCACTGTGGGGTCTATGCCAACAGGTTTAATACGGTACACCTATTCAGGCATCCCCCCAAAATAAAAGGTCTTCTTTCCTGAACTTCATGGACTAAGTGGATTTGAAATACGCTTACCAATCATAGTGATTTTTGTCCTTAAAAAATCCTTTAAGCTCTGTTACAAGCAGCACTATTGCCTGAAGTTCAGCTGCATCAAAAGCAGCATGCCTATTCATTTAGAAGATGTAAATGTTTCAAGGAAGCATGTCATTGAGAAATCATTACAGAAGAAACATTTGAGGGAGTAAACATTTGGCAACTTTGCAAACTGTACTCACTTTTAAATCTATAAAGAGCCAGCTTCCCAGAATGTTCAAGTGTTCTCATCTAATGGAAAGCCTGTGCTTTAAATAAGATCTAAAATTGAAGCAGTATTCAAAGGTTATATGCCAGATCATAAAAATCCTGAAAATCATATTTCTATAAATAAGAAAATAATCATGGGTAGAAGAGGTTAGTTTCTCTCTGATCTCCTGGTCTTTGATACTTAGTTGCCCTTATAGCAACAGGGGGAAAAAAAAAATCAAACCTCTTTGAATGAAAGGTAACAGAGTAGCTACTGGATTCAGTAATTTCAAAAAGCCCTTGAGGCTATCTCCTTTACTCCAGTAACATCACATTTTAACCTTTTCCTTGTCCATGTAGTCTGGAAGTTCTTGTGTGCTGAATATTGGCTGAAATTCTCAGACCAGAACCTACTGATTCAGCAGCCAATACAGCGATGTAGTGCCAAGTATCATAAAATTCAGAATAAAATTAAGGGAGCCAGAAACCTTGTTGAGATCTTCATTACTTTGCTTAATCAAATCTCCCATAATCCCCTTCTGCAACTATAAGTGCACTAGTTTTAACAGCAAAGGTGGATTATTCTGGTATTTACTCCATGTTTGTCTTAAAAGTGCAGTCTGGTAAAGGAGATAAATAAATGATAATTCACATCCTTCAATACAGCAGTAGCATGATTTATCTTGTATTTTTGGTACACTACACATGGACTAATTTAGAGATCTTAGAATAATTACTCAGGAGGAATTCAGGTTGGAGAGATGTTCAGTGAGACCAAAGGTAAGAAATCTAGTTGTTTTCCTTACCCTGCTTTCCTCCTCTGCTGAGTGTTCTTTTTCTGACTCCAACCTCTTCTTCACAAATAGTCCACGTTAGCACAGAGGCAAGAGTCTTCACAACTAAGCATGAGAAGGTAACAGGAAGGAGAAGTCCTGAAAGAAGTGATTCTGCCTTTCTTCTGGACCCTTGCTTTGCTAACCTCTGCAGTAACCTCTTTTAAGGGATTAGCTTACTTTAAAACCCCACAGAAAATTAAAAACAAATGGGATGTAAAACAATTCATACAGTAATACTTTGAAATGTTTTCCACCAAGTCTATAGCCTTCAACTTGTAATTGCTGTTATCACCTTAATCATCAAACATAAAGGAAGGGACCTCAAGGATCATCAAGTTCGAATCCCCCTGCCACAGGCAGGGATGCCAGATGCTAGATCAAGTATTAGATCAGATTACCAAGGGTCGCATGCAACCTGGCCTTAAACACATCCAGGAACGGGGCATCCCCAACCTCTCTTGGCAATCTGTTCCAGCATCTGAGCACTCTCTCAGTAATAAAACTTCCCCCTTACATCTAATCTAAATCTCCTTCCTTTTAGTTTAAAGCCATTCCCCCTTGTCCTATCACTACCTACCTGTGTAAAAAGTTGATTTCCCTCATGTTTATGAGCTCCATTTAAATACTGAAAGGCTGCAATTATGTGTCCCTGCAGCCTTCTGTTTTCCAAGCTGAACAAGCCCAATTCCTTCAGTCTAACTTCAAAGAAGATGTGATCCACTCCTTGGATCATCGACATACTTGACAGACTCCAGCAAAGGGTCACCAAGATCATTAGAGGACTGGAGAACCTGTCCTATGAGGAGAGGCTGAGAGGTGGCGCTGTTCAGACTAGACAAGAGAACATGTGGGGGCAGATCTCACTGATGTGTATAAATATCTGAAGGGAGGATACAAAGAGGACTGAGCAAGGTTCTTTTCAGTGGTACCCAGTGCTGGGACAAGATGCAGTTCTCACAAACTGAAACACAGAAGGTTCTGTCTGAACATCAGGAAACACTTTTTCACTGTGCAGGTGACGAAGTACTGGCATATATTGCTCAGAGAAGTCATAGAGTCTCTCTCTCCTTGGTCTTCAAAATCCACCTAGGTATGGTCCTGGGAAGCCTTCTGCAAGTGGCCCTGCTTGAGAAGGGGAGTTGGATCAGATCAACTCAGAGGTCCTTTCCATCCGTAACAATTCTTTGACTCATAAGCATCACTGAATTCAGCAGTGTCTATGGCAGAAGACAACAGCTTTTACCAATTCAATCTCTTCTTTTTACCACATATAGCAGAATAAAATGTCAGCCTCTTGTGCCCATAAGAGTCACCTGTCTTTAAGATTTTAAAAATGGAATAGGACCTTCAAAATGGAACTGATCACTGTCTTTAATGAAGCAGAGATGCCCCCAAACAACTAAGGATGAGTGGAACAGTAAAAGAAGCTCTGATTCCAGTTACACAAGGTGAGAACAGGTCAGAGAAGGTAAATGGATTATGGAGACACCTCTCTTCATATTTCTGTAAAATAGGGATAGCAGTAACATACACTTATATTTAGAAAAGATTATGTTTATGATTTTGAAAAATATCTTCTAATTTGTGTTATTAATTAAAATGGAGAATCCAACAGAAACCTAGAAAAGTGGGAGACAAATGGAAACAAATACTGGAATAATCCACAAAACTAAATTTGAAAGCTGTCTGTCTCAAAGGTTTTAGAGACAGCCTCAGTCATGTTGAGCACAGTCAGGCTTCAGAAGGATGCCACTAAACCACTTCTACAGGAAAAGCAGAATGAATACCTTGACATTCACAGATAGAAAAATGAAGGAAAGTTTTCTTGGTACACAGTGCTACTGAATCCTACAGGCAGAGATGTCAGTTTTGTGATAGCAACAATTTGAGGTACTGAGTGAAAATAGAGAAAAAACTCTCTTTCAATAAAAATTTGTACATCTTTGTCAAAGCTGATACTGATCATTAAAAATGAGACAGTTGGATCACAATGTACTGATGAAACCAATACAGTTTGTCCTTAGAGAGAGATGTTTTCAGTAGCTATTTTTTGCCCCATTTGAAGCAGTCAAATGCAATCTGATAAAAGTTTTCTTTGCTCAAAGTGATAGACAAACTATTGCAAATTAAAACATGGCTTGAAATTAATAGGCTGTATGTAAATTAACTGAAATCATGAATAACATACAGGTAAGTCTAAATCTTAATCAACAGTGGTGTCTTGTTATAGGATACTGAAAGAATGATTTGTGTATCTAAAGAGAAACACAAAGCATGGAAATATTCTTTGTTGTCCACTGGATGCTTTTGCTAGGTAATATATTAACTGTAAAATCTTAAGTAGAACTACAAAGCAGGAGGAAGACAATGTTAATGATACATTAGTATGATTTAATGGAAATGATTGTGGAAACCTCAGGTGGACTCAAAATATACCTTTTTCTTCTTTCAAGTAATCCAAGCCATTCTATGGCTGCATCATTCTAGTATTGCCATTTCTCTTTAAGAAGCTGTAACTCCACCATCAGAAGATATAAGGATACGAGTAAAGTTCTATCACACTCAGATTACAAGGGCTGCTCTGAAAGTTACATCTCCTATGCCTCCAATGTCAGAGGTGGATGTTGGTGATATGGCAGTATCCAATATTCCATTAAATTTTTTTATTGGTTTCTACCAGTACCAGTTCAGCTAGCTTTATGCTCACAAAATTAATTATGCAGGCCAAGTACTTGAAGTTCCCACTTTTAATAGATACTTCTACTGGGCTGAATTTTCCACCAATGGAAATCAAGAAGACATAAAACAAACAAGCTACATGTGATCATTATATCTTAGGATATAAAAAGGTTATTTTTGTGTCTACTTCCGTACAATATGAAGATAATTACAGCACATGTATTCAGATATCGATCCTGAGAAACTTTTGCTTAGATGACAGAATGACAAGGACCAGTGGTCTCTACACCCACATGAAACAATTAAACTTTATAAATAGTATAATAGCTACTAATCAGAACATTCAGTCAGAAATCACACAGGCTGCTATAAATGTTTTCTACACCTGATTACTGAAAGTCTAGTATAAAAGAGCAAAATTAAAGAGAAATAAAAGTTCCAGTTACTGAGTAAAACAGAGGAAATAGTCTCTTTCAGAGTAAACCTATATTCACACCTCCTTTTTCTGAAGGAAAAAAACAATTGTCATCCAAAATATACATGCAGGCTCTGAAAAACCTATCAAAACCCCAAACCATCTTGAAACTAAAGTCTCTCCAAGAAACACTAGAAACCTTATCTCAGGAATATGTAAAGATAATAGTAAAGACGTTATTAGGTATCACCACTTTTTGTTGAGACATATAGCAATTTGTTGCAAAAAGAAATAGAGAACTTATCATAAACCACTATGACTATAAGCAAACAGACTCCAACAGAGAGCATTTGGGATAAATTTCATTTATTTTTCATATACTTTCATGATTGTTCTAAGCAGGAAAGCACTAGGAAAAGTTAGGTTTATTAATATGAAGAAGTACTCACACCCCAAGCTGAAAAAAAGCAAAACTGAGCTAAATTTACTTCTTCAGAAAAGTGTTTCAGTTTCCACTGTGGTCTTGAATATTTTGACCTATACTAGGCTTATACAAAAGTAACCAGAGTAAAAGAACTGAGCTATATCAACCAGGGATAAAAGTATGTATATGTATACAAGAGAGAAGATGTAGTACAGTGGAAATATCAGCCAAACACTTGAGTTGTTCCTAAATTCGGGTCTTCTGTTTGACAAGTGGCAGACACAACTGGGCAAGGAGGTCATAAAAGTTCTTCAACACATAGCACAGAAAGTTTCTATCAGTATTCAAAGACATTCAACAAAATACCAGTTCCAGGAAGTGTTGTTATACAGCTGATGGTTTCCTTTTTCCTTCAATTTGAACCTGTCCAAAGGCTAATAGGCCTTGAATTTGCAAACCTGAGTCATGCTTCTGGCTTTAGTGAAGCAATTAGGTTGTCTGTCAACCTCAGTTACACAGTTCTACAAAAAAAAAATAAAAAAAATACATAGCACAGAAACATATAGAGACTTGATGGAAAAAAAATAAAAAACCCACAAACAATAGCATATTGACTCTCCTAGATAGCTGTTAGAAAAGCAGCAGAAGCGCAGACAGATTTCAAGCAAGCTTCCTTAGCCAAAATCAGAAGTACAAAAACATTAGTTTTTACAGAGTAGAAGCAAAGCAATATGCTTTGGGTAGCAAGTCAGCAGTGAAAGTGTGGAAAATATATTCCACTGCAACTACTTCAGCTCCATTCTCTATAAATATATCCTCTCTTGTATTTCATTTTCTCAGAGAAACAATTCCCTGGCTCTCACTGGGAAAGGATTAGATCACAAGGCACTCCGTACAAATTAGCATGGATAGATGTCTGTGACATGAAAAGAGGACTGAGTGTCCAAAAGCTTTTATTTCCAGCTGTATCGGTTGGTCTAAAATAATATATCATTCCCCTTACAAATTAATGTATCTAAGATCACACCCACACACACCGCCTGCAGTCAGAAGGTCAAGTTAACCTACACACAGGTCTTTACAATGGCTTGCTATTAGAGGAAGAAATAGCAAGGTGTAGATATTAATTTTGGCATTGCTGCCTGTGCTTTGAGTAACCTGTTGTAATTTAAGCAAGTTTACATAAAGTTTTTCAGTTTCTTCATCATTTTCATTATATTTTTAAATGGAAGGTAACAACAGCGCCTGCCTCTCGTCAGTTATTGCTAAGGCTGCAGGGCTATACGAAGGCAATTTGTCAATGACATTTTGCAGGGACGATCTTAATTTCTTCTGTGTTGCTATTAAAACATATGAAAGGGATAGGGAATGTGTTTTTTCTTTCCTAATTCCAACATCATTTCAAAAAAAAAACAAAACAAACAAAAAAAAAACCAACCAGATAAATATGTTCTTAGAGCCTATGAATTTATCTTTCCAGAATTAAATCCAGAATTAAAGAAAAGTTTACCCTATGCTCCTTCACTGAGCATCCATATTCTGGTGCACTTATAATGAAATGAAGTAGAGCCAGCAATCTCTGCTGCCATCTTCTGCTGTTACTTCTTATGCAATCATTGATCAAGAGACAGAGATACTAAAATTACATTTTTTTTCTGAAAGTGAGTGTAACAAATGAAAGGCTATAAATCAAGAATCAGAAGATCATCACAGAATCACAGAATTTTGGATAGAAAATATTGATTTCAATCATAATCAACTTCACAGCACGGATTTGTCAATTATTGTATAGTCTCCCATCCAATTGAGGATGATATCTCTCATGGCAAGCTTTAAATTCCCCACAAACATTTATTTCTCCTTTTATTCCTTTCAAAGCCAGTCTGCTGTCCTCTGTCATGGGGTAGATATCCATTCTGTAAGTACCTCAACTTATTTTAATGGGATACTAATCCACTTGATCCAGGTTCTTGAAATGATTGAGATCCTGAGGCACACTCACCCTCACCTTGGTTTAACAAAAGATTATTTCTCCTCTTCACCAGCAATTTCCTCTGAGATCATTATTACACCTTCATTTTCTAAGTGTTTGTCAAAGATCAAACGCTGAGAAGAATGGTCTTTACTAAAATACATAGTTTGTTTGTCTCCCACTCTCCTAATCTATCTTATTAATTCTCTTTAGTGACCTTGCATAAGTTCCTTATGTCTTTCAAACATCAGTCTCACTTTTTGGCTCAGAATATCCCAATACTCTGTTACTGAAAGTATTAGGTTGCTTTTGCTGATATCCACATAAAGCAGTGAGATTAATAATGGTTTTCAATATCTGAAAGTTTATGCTTTTCAAAAGTTGGCTAGAGTTACTGTTTCCCTGCAGGTTAAATTAATAGTTATTTGCATTTGTGTTGTGCAGTTGAGTCCTCATCCCCTTCCTCACTGTTATTCCTTTCTAAGTAATGATCCTCTGATATTCATGATCATCAACTGCTGGGTATACTCATCCAGAATATTTCTGCTAGCATATGACCATGAGCAATTTTCTTCATTACGTTGAATCCCATTTCTTTTCTGTTGCCTTCAAATTTCAGTTATCTATTTTTCTATCTTTCCTAATGCAAAGAAATCATAAGCATATGTAAGATGGTTTTGTAACAACTGGTAAGATTTTCTAATAACCACACCAAGAAATAATAGGAACAATACAGTTGTCATGGTTTTATGATTTTTGTTATTGGTATTCCACATCATAATATCACGTAGTGCACTGGGAGTTAAAGAGTTAATGCTCCAGTTCCATGGATCATGGATAGTTCCAGGTACCTGGTTCTCAGAAGAAAAGGAGAACTGCAGCTCCCAGAGGACTTTGTGTTGTTCTGTTTCCCTTTTCCATTCAGAGGGAAAGATAAAACCCTTTGCAGACCATGAGACTGCTCTCTCTTTTCCTTTCTGCTCGCCTCGGCAGCATCTTGCCTTCAGCATTAGAGTAAGGCCACCAGTTTTTCGGACACTCTCTCTCTCATTTTATTTGATTTATTAGATTCAATTCCAATTATATCATATTATATTGTATTGTATTTTGTTATCTTGCATTCTGATATCTTTTTTTTTTAGTAAATTAACATTCCTCCTCAGATCACTGCCGGTGTTTCATTTTTAGGACCATCTCCCTACATTTTCCCTTCTCCCAGGGTGGGTCCGTGGATCCCCTGGCCCCATTAGTCATGGAACCAGGCTGAACGAGCTCGTAAACCACTGACTTAATCCAATGTTGGGTTATCAGAAACATGATGGTATCTTCCTAACAATTTTATCAAGGATTCTAAGTGCTTTTCGTGTGATTTTTTGAGTGCAGAAAATATAATCACGTTTTTTTTTGAATCACAAAGACTAAGAAGGGGGAAAGACTTCATGTTTAAAACATTCCTCTCCATTCAATGGAAAAAAATATTTAAAATAAAAACATAACAAGAACAAAGTAATAAGGAGGAATAAGAAAAAGACTTCGTTATTTGATTCTTTGATTAGTGTCACCGTAAGTACCTCAGTGGTATCCCTAGATGCATATGAGTTCTGCTTCAAAATTAATGCCTCATATTTTATGATGTTGGCCCACAGTGTCAGAGGTGTATGTTGGTGGTATGACAGTAGAGGTTGAACCTTCCCACCAATATTCCATTAAATTTTTTTTTTTTGCTGCATTATGGATGGTAGCAGAGGGGCATTCCGACAAAATAGCATCTGACATTGAAGTACGTATGAAGCAAAGATGTGTCACTGCATTCCTCCACACAGAAAAAAAAAAAGCACCCACTGACATTCATCAGTGTTTGCTGAACCTTTGTGGGGACCAAACAGTGGATGTTAGCACAGTGAGACACTGAGTGGTGTGTTTCAGCAATGATGCTGACACAGCAGCTGTGAAACTGTGGATCATCTCAGCTGATGCGGATATTTAAGATCATGGTATGCATGCTCTTGTTCTTTTCTGGTGAAAATGCATAGCTAATGGTGGTGACTATGTTGAAAAACAGTATTTTGTGCCTGAGAATTTGCTATAATAGTGTTCTTGTGTTCCTTGATTTCATTCCTGTGGAAATAAATAGAAGGCATTACTTTTGGAGCAACACAAGTCGTTTTTTTGGTCTTTCCTTCTATATAGCTGTAGCTGCTTACTATCATTCCTGCCATCATCTTTTTACCAATAAATATAAATTTAATTCTTTAAGTTTTCATCTTGATCCTTCATCAAGTATCCTGAACTGGCTGCCCTGATGTCCTTGATGAAAAATAATAGTCACTGGCACATACATGTCAGATGTTAATGACTTCCTAAAAGGCATCTACCCTCTTCAACCATAACAACCTTTCTAAAAATAACATCCCATTATTTTTTTGTATCTATATCTATTCTTTGTACCAAGCTATGTGATGGGTCTTGAAGAATCATTTCTCATTAAACATTGTCAACTGGCTGTTGTGCTCTTGGTCAGATTGTTTAGCTTTCCTGCAGAATCTGTATCTAAGAATTCACATTTAAAAAACCTCTGTCACAAATGTTATAAAACCTTGCAAATATGTCTTTAAAAATATGGATATAATATTCAGTAGTATTAGTCATCAAGAATAAAGTGTCTCAAAAGGTCTGCATAAAGAAACTCAAGAATATGAGAAGTCAAACATGACTTTATTTAACTTAGTTATATATATATATATATATATATAGTTATAAAGCAATAGTCTCTCCTGTCTTTCTTCCCCTTGGTTTCCCTGTTAAAGGCTTTCATCCTTTCAATGCATATGTAACAAAAGGTGACTTGGGATGTTTTCTGTGGACTAGGTAAATGAAACAGATTTATAGTCCAATCAGATTTCTTTCTGTCCCCTCACAACCAGTGCAGCAAAAATCTACCTCTACAGCTCTTGGTGTCTGAAAATCCCACTTCCACTTCTTTCAATCTTATGTTCAGCATCATTCCTCTTCACTGGAACATTTTAACTTTGTTAAAACAGCTTTAGAAAATACATTAGCCTTTCTTGCTTATTCTCTATGTATCTCTTTTTTAACTGAAATCTATTATATTCTTTCTAATGATTGAGCCTTCTCCACATGAGGAGATATTATTCAACGGGAACAGCCTGTCTTGTTTTTAAGCGATAGTAGGGATGCTGTTTGAGAGACAGGCTGATGCGATGCAGGAAAGCCTTCTTTTGTCAGCAGGAAGGCAACCAGGTTTGTCATTTATTTTTGTTGCAGTTTCTATAGAGTGTATATCATTCTTTCAGACATGTTTCTACACCATAAGACAATAGACAGCACTGTGCCCAATGTAGTATATTATGCAATGAGAAAGGAAGTAAATGAACAAAAAAAAAAAACCCAACATATGTACAATTTCTGAGCATCTGTTAAATACAATTCATTTCTACTACATAAAAGAAGTAAATAAAAGTTGAAGTACAAGTGCTTATGCAACCTTCAGTAATCAGGGATTTCACAAACACAATTCATCATGGTTTCTCTGACTTAGATAATCAAATACATAGATGATCACTTATGTTAGCATATCTTACAGTCATAAAGCCACATAAGTGTACACTCAGTCCTCACTAACAAGCTAGTTCTTAAAATTGAAGTCCTGTGGAAGCACTTCAGATTTTTGGTCCTGAAATGTGTAGGCTAAAAATCATTTGTAGCCCCCTATCTTCATTTCTACAGAACTTAACTACTTGAACATTTGCAGAAATGGGCACATAGAAACAATGACGATGCTTACAGCAAGTTTATTTTTAAGAAGCTATCATTTCTAAAACTATCACCTGTGATTTTTTTTTGTCTTCCTACTTCTCCTAAATTCTCAAAAATGATGATAGAGAGACAGAAATTAGCTTTACCACCCTTCTTATGCATAACATATATTTTCAGAAATGATTCTTAGTTTCAGTCATCTCAATTTGAATTCTAAATTTTCAGTTTTCTATTGCTCAATTCTGAAACAGTTTCACTGTTTGAGCTACTATTAACTGTAGTTACTCTTCTGATCATTTAGCCTTGACAAAACTGATCTCTGGCCACCTAAAAATGAGTAATTAAGTATCACTCTGTGAGTAATAAAGATGGAGCATTAATAGCAGTGAAACAGGGAATACATTACAGGTGTGTAATCATTGACTTTTAGGTCGGACTACTCATCAATTCTTGACTGTCTGAAGAATAAGTAAAACCATAATTTATGCAGAACAAACAAGCTGTATTTTATTATGAATGAGCATCAAAACATGTATATCCATGCCACTAGTTTTACCGATTCACTTATTTCTCTCTGCTTTAGACAGTAATAAATAGCCATGTTGTTTATCAAGAGTAGAATATGAGCAGGCTTCTTTAGCTATGCTTACCCTTAGGCTTCCTGCAAATACAAATTGCCAAACAACATTGCTGGAGTCAGTTACACTCATCTGACTGAACACTGCAATATCTGTGTATAAACTTGTGTCTAGGTGCTACTTCTTTTCCTCCTTGCACAAAGCACTGTTGAATCGTGCCTCAGTAGCCACAGTAGTTCCTTTGCCCAGCCCATAACCCTGAAAAGAGTTACAAGACTTTTCCCTTTAATTTCTCTAAGCCACATAATATTTTTGTTTTCTCCTGGTGATATTATGATTTTGTGATGAACTCTAGATTGAATTCATGCATTTGCTCCAAACAGTAGATTAGAGGAATGCATAAATATTAATTTGCAGTATGTTTTGTGGACTATGTTTACAGTAATTCTGTGATTACTCTCTGGTAATTGTGTACTAACAATGCTAGTTGTTTAGATACAACATCAAAAACAAACAAGAAAGAGCTTCATTAACAACGGACTCTCAAGAGTGATTTCATAATGGAAATAAATTTCCTCTATTTAGTATGGAGGGGTTGCATGTATACTCAGATACAGGCAAGTGTAACAGCATGAAGGCAGCCAGGCAGATGCAGTCAAAAACTCACAAGCATTTCTGGCTGCATTAACATCCACCATTGCTTCTGCATTCGACAGAGGTATGTAAGTTAGATACCAGGATGTGTTCCACAGTCAGAAGAGATTTGGGCTACAGGAGTTTGGGGAGTGGAACTAAAATTGGAGAGCAGAAATGAAATGAAGTAATTGGGATACAAATCAAGGTTTTACAGGAAGGTCTGAAAGAGGGCTTATAATAGCATATTATAGTATATTATAGTATATAATGTATTTCAACACAAGGAAGATGCCAAAAGTTCTCAAGATTACTATGAATGTCAGCCTTCAGAAGGAAGCCATGACAGCTATCATTCTGAACACAACACACTTCTCTCTATTACCATTGTGCTAGTATATTTGACCTGAAGTGACTCTCAAAATTGTGTCTTGGAAAAAGGTTCATGAATGATGCCCAATAAAGAGTGGGGATACTATTACATGATCAAAACCATCTTAGAGTGACTTGTACACTCCTTCACGTACTGTTTGCTTTGTGCACCAATCTGATTGCTACTAAGTAGTTGCTCTGCTGTGTGCAATTAAATAGGTGTCAAGGGTGGCAATTTATGGTGGTGGATTAGGCTGTCTCTATCCGTTTACAATTTTGGTCAGTGAAATTTGGAAAGAACTTCAGAATCTTTGTCTGAAAGTCCCTCTGCTAGTGCCAGTGATTAATTATTAACAAATGTTCTGTTATTATTTTAATAAGCCTCTCAGAATGCTTACTGAGCTGTGGAAATCTTCTATGTAGGTTGCTCTGAAAGTAATGCCTCTAATTTATTTCCACACAACAGATAGAAAGCACCAATAACACTGTTTGATACAGCAAACTCTCAGCTATAAAACACTGTTTTTCAATATTGTCACCACCATTAGCCAATTTGCACAGATGAGCAGATCAAGACACGCTTCATTTCGTGGTGTGACAGCTTTGCATGGCTGTCCAGAACATGGCTGGTGGGGGTTAGGGAAATGTTTGGCACCGGAAAGTGGTAGGCATGGAACAGACCACCCCCACAGGGCAGTGGGCATGGCTCACATGTTCTGTAGCTCAAGGAGTGTTTGGATGCTGCTCTCAGACACTGGGTTTGTGTGGTGCTGCGTGGAGCCAAGAGCTGGACTTGGTGATCCCTGTGCGTCCCTTCCAGCTTGAGATATTCTATGATCCTCTGATTTTAAAGGGAAACCTGCCTGCTTGGCTGTTGGCACAAGGGTGGACTTATAGAATCATAGAATCATTAAGGTAAAATTTACCATGTAACAAAACTGAAGCAATGTAAACAAGCTCAACCCATTTAAGGCTTTGAATGAACTCAAAGACGTTCTTTCAACACCTCTAAATTTCCCAAGCCATCAATTTCCTCCTTTATAAAAGTATGGATCTCATCCTTTGTCAGCCAAATTCACAACAAAAGTCTGTCCCAAATACCTAAATCAATTATGTTTGAATGTAAATTAACCTCAGTAAAATATCATCAAATTTGTTGAAACACTATAGGCACCCATGACACAACATAATAAAGAACTGCTGCAGCACAGTTTCACAGAGCTCCAGGCCTGTCTCTCTTCTTTCTTGAAGAGTGGCTGTTTCAAAGTAAAATCAGCCAGAAGCAGTCCCAAATGACTGTGCTTCACCTAAATATTAGGTGTGGTCTGCATTTACCTTCTTCATGACAAGGAACTCAATTTGAAAGCTTCCTGAAGAAAGAGCAATATTTTTTGGGTCTTTGTACTGTGAAATGATCCACAGAAAGCTGAGGTGCCATGTAAGTAAGAGTTCAGTGTGTGTTTACATGTTCTACTGAAGCCTGCTCAGGATCTTGCAGAATTAGAGATAGTTAAGGGTTAATAATTTGTTTAGGAAGGAGAGATTGAAAAAGTTTTTCAACTCAAATCATTATAATGTTAACAAACAGAAGCCTAGTACTTGATCTTGAGTTTACTGATAGCACACAAGCTACAGATGGGAAGGACAATTGGAATAATACCTTTGTCAAAAGCCAGTGAGAAATTTCATAAAGAATTAAACTCACAGGCAAAATAAATCTGTGGAAGTTTTCCATGGTTGGTGTGTTTGTGCAGTCTCACTAGCCAGGTGGTGGTGCAGACCTCACCTGGTGGATGTGCTCTATACCTCACAGCTACAAACCTTCTGTATGGAAACTTACAATTTTTCTCTCAATTTCTCCTATAAAACTTTAGTTATTCGTACTTCTAATGACAAAGTTAAAAATACTCATTTTCATAACATCTTTAAAGTGAAATGTAGTGCACCTTACTGTGTTTCTACCAGGCTATAAACAGATGAAAGAGGGGCAGCTGCACCCAGATAACAGCCGCGCGCTGTTACCCGATGGAGCTGCTCAGGCACTGCTGTGCCCTGACCAGAGGGTGGTCAAAGAAGTGGAAACCGAAGATTAAACTCCAGGAATAAACGGCTACAATGAGATACAATCTGTCTGCTGAGTGTTAAACCAGGTGAGATGGGAGTCTGTGAGGTGAGATGGAGCCATCAGACATCAGCTTTTTTCACATTTTTCTCTCTGTAACAAAGTTTCTAGCTTAAGGGATTTTCCCTATAGATGCAAAGACCTGAGATGATTCTGTGACAGTCAAAACAAACTCACACCAGAAATGAAGGAATGAAAGCCCTCACCCAGCTCAGACGGAATGCTTTGTTTGTGTAGTGAGACCACCTGCGAGATGGCCTTGCCCTGAGGGGATGGGTCATAACGCCAGAGACGGGCTCGTGCCCTTGAGATGACCCCGGCCCGGCCCGGCCCGGCCCCAGGTAGAAAAGGCGCGAACAGTGCAAGGGGATGCAACAAAGGCGGGAAGCAAAAGCGGCGTTCTTTGCTCCTATTGGCTGGCGGGCGGTGGCGGACACCTATATAAGGCGCTCGGACACGCAACCGAACGACAGGTATTCTCCTCAGGACACGAGAAGAAACTGGGTCTGCTAAGAAGGAAGCCAGAAAGAAGCTGTCCAGGCTGAGGTGAGAGGACGAGTGCTATCCTCGCTGGGCTTGAAGGGATGGGGGCGACGGGACAGATTTGAGCAAGGAAGCATGAGTGGTCCTCGCCGAGGACGGTTGGT
>NC_034414.1:44169442-44173515 GCF_002078875.1 Numida meleagris
GGGCGCCGGCTGCTCGGTGCCTGACTGGAGCGGAGTCAAATGTCGTTCGCGCGCTGAGGGGGCAGAAGCCGGTATCGTTGTCGCTCTGAGGGGGGGGGGGGGGGGGAGACAAATAATGTTCCCGGGCTGAAAGACGTCTGAGGGGGCGGAGGCAGGAGTCATTCCCACGCCGAAGGCTGTGTGAGGGGAGGGAGACAAATGTCTTTGGTGGGCTGAGGGGCACGTGATGGGGAAGGATGCATGTGTTGTTCCTGCCCTGAGGGAAGGGAAAGGCAGTAAGTTGCCATGCTGTGACCAGCTGCCAGGGCAGAGGCAAGCCACCCACCTGACTTGTTTAGGTCTCCGGCTGCAGGAAGTGCCTGAGCCTGCTGCTGCTGGGGGAGGGTGGCAGGAATTCTACCTGTGTCAGGTGTGAGCAGGTGGAAGAGCTGCTCCACCTAGTGGTGGAGTTCAAGGAGGAGGTGGAGAGCCTAAGGACCCTCAGGGAGTGTGAGTGGGAAGTTGACTGGTGGAGTGACTTGCTGATGTGCCAGGGAGATGCCCCCCAAAAAGTGGTATACCCCCTGCCCTGTCACAGTTAGACAGCCCTGACAGGTGATGAGGGTTGGAAAGGAGTCCCCATTAGGCATCATGGGCGTACCTTCTGCCTGCCTATCTCACTTCCCCAGGTCACCTCAAGCAATAGGTTTATAGTGCAATAGGTTTATGCTTGGGAGGTGAATGACAAGGCAAGAGAGGGTTTGCCTAAGAGGTGGCCTAGAGTGTGGTGGTCATCCCCACACCTTGCAACTGTCTCTGCCAGGAAAGACAGAAGGGTAATTGTGGTAGGCGATTCCCTACACAGGGAAACAGAGGGCCCCATATGCAGACCCTATCCACAGGGAGATGTGCTGCCGGCCTAGGTCAGGGAAGTCACCAAAATACTCCTGGGTCTGGTTTGCTCCTCTGATGACTACCCGTTATTGATAGTTGAGGCAGCCAGTGATTAAGTCACCCAGGGAAGCCTGTGATCTATCAAAAGAGATTTCAGGGGTTTAGTGTGGTTGGTTGAGGGAGTAGGAGTGCAAGTGGTATTTTCCTCTCTTCCTTCTGGGGTGGTGAGGGATATGGGGTGGGCTAGGAAAACTCAGGCTTTGAATAAGGCTGAAAGGCTGGTGCCACCACAGGATCTTTGGGTTCTTTGACCACGGGGCAGTTTACTTGGCACCTGCCCTGATGGCTGTGGATGGGTCTCACCCGTCTCCAAGGATCCCAGCTCAGGAGCTGGCAGGGCTTGTTGAGAGAGCTTTAAACTAGGTATGAAGAGGTAAAGGGGATAAAATGATGCTCACTGGGGCGAGTGAGTAGTTCAGAGATAGCAACTAGATTTGAGGGGGGAGGAGGGTAGAGATCAGTGGACCAGAGAAGGGCTTGGGCTTGTTGTTGTTCTAGGAGAATGCAGGGAAAAACCTCTGGATTGTCCTGTAGGTTCTTGTGAGGACTCCTCAGAGGCAGTACCATTGCAAATTCCCTGCCTGAAATCTTCTTGTGTCCCTTTATGGATACCTGCACCTGCTGCTACCCTGAAGTGTTTACATACTAATACATGCAGCATGGGAAATCAAATGGAGGAGTTGGAGATGTGCATGTGGTCACAAGGCCACAATCTCATTGCAGTCATGGAGACATGGTGGGACAACGTGCATGACTGGAATGCTGTCATGGATAGCATTTGCTGTTTAGGAAAGACAGGCTGGAGAGTTGGGGTGGTGGAGTTGCTCTTTATGTGAGAGAGCAGCTAGAATGTATCAAACTCCACATGGGGGAGGGTGATGTACCAGTGGAATGCTTGTGGGTGAGAATTAAGGGGCAGGCTAGTATGGGTTACACTGTTCTGGGTGTGTATTATAGACCCCCCTGATCAGGAGGAGGAAGTTGATGAGGCCTTCTACAAGCAGATGGTTCCTGCAATATGTTGAAGATAACTGTCTGATGCAGGTGGTGGAGGAACGTGGAGGAACCAATAAGGGTGGGATGTTACTGGACCTTGTTCCTACTAATAAGGATCGGCTTGTTAGGGAAGTGAAGGTTGGGGGCAGCTTGGGATGTAGTGATCATGAGATGGTAGAGTTCAAGATCTTGAGTGGAAGAAGAAAACCAAAAAGTAGGATTGCTACCCTGGACTTCAGGAGAGCCAACTTAGGTCCTGGAGGAAATCAACTTGGAGCTATCCTGTGGGCTAGGGTGTTAGAAGGTAAGGGGGCCTCTGAGAGCTGGTCAGCATTTAAACGGCACTTTTTCCGAGCTCCAAATTAGTGCATCTGTATGAGTAAGAAATCAGGGAATGGTGGCAGAAGACCTCTGCGGATGAGAAAGGAGTTCATGCATGAACTCAAGGAGAAGAAGGTCGTTCATGAAAAGGGTCTGACCATTTGGGAAGAATGTAGGAATGTTGTCAGGGCCTGCAGGGATGCGATGAGGAGATAAAAGATAATAAGAGACTTTAAGTATGTCAACAGTAAAAGGAAAACTAGGGAAAATGTGGGTCCCCTACTAAATGAGGGGGGTGTTCTGGAAATGGGGGACACGAAGTAGGTGGAGATAGTGCATGTCTTGTTGGTTTCTCTTCAATGCAAGGACTCTCCCTTGGGAATCTTGGACCCTGGAGGTATATGAGAGAGCCTGGGGAATGGAAAGCTCCCCTTTGGTGAGGGAGCAGATGGTTTGAGAGTGTCTAGGCAAACATCACTGCATGAATACATGGGCCCTGATGGCATGCATCCATGTGTGGTGAGGGAACTGGCAGAGGTGATTGCTGAACCACTCTCTATACTCTTGAGAGGTCTTGGAGAACAGGAGAGGTGCCTGAAGACTGGAGGATAGCTACTGTCACTCCAGTCTTTAAAAAGGGCAAAAAGGAGCATCTGGGAATCTACAGGCCAGTCAGCCTCATGTCCGTCTCTGGAAATATGATGGAACAGCTTGTTCTGAATGCAGTCTCCAGGCAACTGGAAGAGAAGAAGGTTATCAGGAGTAGTCAGACTGAATTGACCAGAGGGAGGTTGTGCTCAACCAACCTGATGGCCTTCTACAATGGCATCACTGGCTGGGTGGATGGAGGGAGAGCAGTGGATGTAGTCTACCTTGATTTCAGCAAGGCATTTGATACTGTCTCCCACAACATCCTTATAATGAAGCTGGGGAAGTGTGAGAAAGATGGGTGGATGGTGAGGTGGACTGAGAACTGGCTGAGCTCAGAAGGTTGTGACTGGTGGTGTGGAGTCCAATTGGAGGCCTGTAACTAGTGGTGTTCCTCAGGGGTTGGTGCTGGTCCAGCATAATCATCAATGACATTGATGAGGGGATAGTGTCCACCATCAGCAAGTTAGCTGATGATACGAAGCTGGGAAAAATGGCTGACACAACAGAAGGCTGTGCTGCCATTCAGTGAAACCTGTACAGGCTGGAGGGTTGGACAGAGAGGAACCAGATGAGGTTTAACAGAAGCAAGCGTAAGGTCTTGCACCTAAGTGGAAAAAACACATGCACCAGTACACGCTGGGGGGGATGACCTGCTGGACAGCAGCTCTGCAGAGAGGGACCTGGGTGTCCAGGTGGACAACAGGTTGGCCTTGAGCTGAAAGGGACCACTAGTGATCATGTAGTCCAAACCCAATTTAAAGCACACTCCCTAGACCACCTTACACACGTATGCATGCAGGTGGGTCTTCAATGTTTCCAGAGAAGTGGAGACCATAGTCACTCTAAAGGTCCCTTACAATTCTGTGATTGTTCTAATTTTCCGATTCTGACTAGTACTCTAACAAGTGCCTGGAAACAGCCAGCAAAACTAGCAGTGCAAAAGTTAGATTCCCTGCCCCCCTTTTAGCTGGGGGAGTTGGTGCTCCTCGGGTCTGAGGGTCTCCTCCTCCATCTGAAGGATCAGCTGCTGAAGAAAGGAGAAGCAGGATGCGGCGCTCCGAGGCGACGGTGAGGAAGAAGAGGAAGGAAGAAGACGACTGCGGATGGGCAAAGGGAGAGGCTCCCTGGGCAAAAGCATGTCACATCACAGTAGAGCGTTGCCGGCACCTGCC